>NC_046383.1:5543607-5717190 GCF_011125445.2 Fundulus heteroclitus
CCAAAGCTAATGAGAAGTATTTGCAGTCCTGCATGACTTGTTTCATTTTTACATCGACGTGATCGTGGATGTCAAAAATCCTGCGTGTTACTGTGCGTCGGGACAAGGACACAGCTTCAAAATTTTTAGCTATGTTGTTGTCACCAAATGCTTTGGCCATTTTCACCGCGCACCTCTTAACAACTTCTCCATCCGACAGTGGCTTCTTTGCCCTGGCAAGTTCGAGTGCCACATCATAAGACGCTGTGATGGCTGACTCCTGACACGTCGTAGCTTTTGTGAAAAAGTGCTGCTGTTTACATACTTTTGCTTTGAGGTCAGCTACTACAGCGGTTCTGGCAGCTCCAGTGTATTTCTCAAATTTAACTTTATGCAAGGTGTTGTAATGTCGGCCTAAATTATAATCTTTCAGGGCTGATAATGTCTCCAAGCAAACTAGACACATTGGCTTTCCTTTGAATTCGGTGAAAAGGTACTCTTCTTCCCATTTTCTCTGAAAAATGCGATTTTCTCGGTCAAGTTTTCTCTTGATGCCGCTGCTCGTTGCCATGGCTCCCGACTCTTTCTCTCTGTTGCAAAGCGGCCCGTGCCCGCTATTGTTTGGGCACGGTGCGCCTCTATCGGTCAAAAGTAGAATTACATTTTTTTTTTATTTTTTTTATTTTTTTTTTTTTTATTAATAAATTATTATTGATCTATTCGCGGGCCGCACTGACTGATGACGAGGGCCGTGTGCGGCCCCCGGGCCGCCAGTTGCCCATCCCTGAATTAGGTGTTTGTTCCCGCAAAATGTTATATTGGCAGATTTTATTGGTAAACATGACATTTGTAAAGTGGATTTGTTCACTGTATTTGTTCATGTTACAGAACAGGTATCGGCATAATTGTAATACTTCATGATCAGGTTTATTTGTTCACAAAGTCAATCAGTTGTAACTTTGAAACAACCCTTTCGTTTTTAATTGTCAATGAAATAAACTGAAATAATCCTGCTAAATCTGTATAGTGGCAGCTCAGTGTTTGTAACAAACATCAAGGCAAGTGTGACCGTGTAAGTAGGGAAAGGGCTAAGCGTGGTGGTAGGTTGTCAATCAAAGTGACAGCTGGCTGTTTAAGAAAAGACAGAAACTCCAAAAGGACAATAACACGTTGGCCATTAACTTGTTGTAAAGCATTCAGACACACACCCAGGAACAGACGAACCCTCTGTCTGCAGGCTGGAGGCATTAAGCGATGCTACAGCAGTCTCCATAACGACAAGATACTTAATTTATGAGAGCAATGGCTCTCAAAATAAGATTGTGAGGTTGAGCACGGGCAGGCAGCCCACTCTGTTACACATCCCGGTGTTTTGTCTGGGGGTGGAGGTGTGGGGCGACGCTGAAGATACTGGCAATCATCTTGTCACCAGTGCAGCATTTGAGGAGAGCTTCAGAAATCTCTCTCTTCTCCCCTCGGAAGAGTTGAAGCCGGGATTTTTGCCAATAAACTCTGGCATACATCGTGGTTGTTTCCTTTTCTCCCTCTCTTTCTTTTTCTGTATAAAAAAAGACTTGCTCTAAATGAGTCATTTTCCTGTAAATGTTCCCTTTCTTCAAAGAAAGTTCATTCTGCGAGGCTTGCTCTTGTTGATTACCGTTAAGCTCTTTCCTACTCAGACGCCTGCCTCAGATCGACTGTTTTCTTGTTGCTTTCCTCTCTCTCTTTTAACATCGATTCCCCTCTGCATCCCTCGTCGCCACTTTTTTCTGTCAGTCAATGACATACTTTTCCCTCCTTTCCCCTCCCTCTGCGCAGCAGTGACAGTGTTTGTGACAACTAAAGGGCTAATGGGAATGAAAAGGAGTGCGAAACATCTCGACAGGATTATGTAAGGGTGCAAAAGGTAACAGGGGATGTGTAGAAAAAAAAGGAAGGAAGTGATGCAGATTACTGGAGAGAATGAGCATATTTTTGGTGGTGTGAATGGGGTACCGAAAACCAGCCTTGATAGCACCACAGTGTTCTTTAAAGCCTTCCTCCCACAGCCTCTTTTCATTCATACATCTGCCTTCTTTAAGAGGCTATATTGGCTCGCTGGAGGCAATGAGCTGGTTAATGCTACTTCAAAGTTTTCTTCTCATATTATTATGCCTCCAAATTAATTACATCCTGTTTACTGGCTGTGCCTTACCATCAGGATCTCTGTCACATTTAAATTCCCTCTTTTTGATTTGCATTTAGATTTAAAACAAAGATTCTAAGTGTATTTACTAAACTGTTTTTTGTGTTACAGCAACAAACTTGAATGTATTTCATTGGGATTTCATGTAATGCATTTGTATTCATTCACCATTGCTCTTAAACCCCTAAATAAGACCCATAGCAATAAATTGCCTTTGGAAGTTACCTAATTGGAAAACAGAGTCATTTGTTTTATTTAACTTCAGGATAAAAAAAGATTTCTTACAATATGAAGGCCTCAGTTGACTGTTAGAGAAGATTTCCAAGCCATAACTGTCCTAAACTGGCAATCTGGCCAAGAAGATCATTAATCCAAGAAGCAGCAGAGGGGTCCACGGCGACTCTGGGAGAGCTGCAAAGATCCACTGCTCAGGTGGGATCATTTGTCAAGTATCCTGGCATATTAAAATACGAGTCAATAAGTCTAACAGCGACTACCCACACCTGGAAGTAGAATCTGTCCTGAGTGAGTGATCGCATCAGTATTACTCGCTTTAAGCCTGGCACACTGCGATTTCAAGAACTGTAATTAAACGTGTCACACTGTGAGTGATCGTAACTACACCTGTTGCTGCAGGAGAATCTCTTCAGATGTACTGTATCTGTCCCTCTGTAGATGTACACCAGGTTGCTGGTAATAATATGATTGTTCTTAAAGTTGGATGCTAAAAAGAGGTAGAGGATGATGAGGGAAAGCAGACCAGGGTAGAGGAATGGGTCAGATTCATCAGAGCTGCATTTTAGGGAGGTTTTTTTATACGCTTAACTGTGTAGTTTCAGAGACCCATTATGAGAGACTAGGTAATGTGTGATTTTTATAAACAATGGGAGCAGCAGAGAGATTTCAGCCCATAAAACACCACCATGGTGAAACACCCAGTGGCTTACTAGCACACACCTCTATTGGTGAACATGCTGCGTAAAAACAAAAAGATATGTTCCATATTGTGTTTTGGTTGGATCATTTTACAGCGTGGGACCCCAGTGGGTTCAATCAGCTTTAGAATAGATAAACATAAATAACAAAGTAGAGAGAAACATGAACAGATGCTCTTTATAATAAAATCATCAGAGAGCACAATTTCTTTATACTGAGAATTTTTACAGGTAAAAATAATAAAGGAAAACGTTTTCTTTTTTTTTTTGTTTTTTTTTTTTACTGCAAGCTGTCTGGGTAAAGCTGCTGCTTATGGGGAGTTACATTAGGTTAGCTAATGGTCCTTCAGGTTTTCCCCAAACCAATTGGAATCAGTCTGCTAAACTAATGCAGATTTAAGTTCCTAAGACCTCCTCTTAAAGTGGTTCGGGGAAAACCCTAATGTTTCTTGTGCGAGTTCAGGCCTGTAAATAGGAAATACTGATAAATAAATAAATACATTTTGTGTGTGTATGTATATATATATATATATATATATATATATATATATATATATATATATATATATATATATATATATATATATATATATATATATATATATATATATATATATACACACACACACGTTTTTGGTTGAAACGTTTCTCTCTCTCAAATACCTTTACGACACACACACATCTTTAAATAATGGACACATGCTGCTATGCATCAGGTTAATGCTCACCTTTGCTTCTTTGATGGCTGTCCCATAACAACCTGATGTGCCATCGAGGGCAAAACTCAGCAGCAGGGCCACTGCTTCAGAGAGGAGATTTCTCTTGATGGAGATTTGCTATTCTCATGCTTGACAAATTCTCCTTGCACGTCTTGTTTGCTCCGTTTGAAAATCCCTTTCTATTTAATCCAGTTACTGCTTACTGCAGGGGGAAAATGACGCAGCATTCCTCATGGAGGTGCCACTCGATATTTATTTAATCAAGATGATGCATTGTTCCTGGTCTGAATACAAATGTTAATTACATGCGCGAGGTAATATCTTGATTCAGGATCATGACAGAGTGATGATATTGTTTACCCAGAATGGTACCTAAGGGAGGCCTTTCAAAGTGGTTTATGGGTGTCTTTGGACACTTGATTAAATATTTTTTTCTAATGGAGCGCAGAAAGCAGACTGTGAACTTTAAGTCCTGCTTCCATAATAATTGTATGTGGGACGTGTTGTGCATAAAGCATGCATAAAGCTCAAACAAGGCTGAAAAGTTATGAAATATCCTGGTTTATTCTAAGTCTTGCATCCTTTTCAAAGTCCTCTTCTTTATTACTGAAGAACAGATCTTGCTGCCGCAGATTGATGCAGTAAGAACTTTTATTTACTTTATGCTGTTCTGCAGGGTTCTTCAAAATATTATTGTAGAACTGGTCAGGAAAAAAAAACTTATTTCCAGGATGGTGAAAATTACAGAAGCTGATGGACTTTGTAAGTTGGTTATCTCAAAAGAAGTATATAAATATTCATATTTTGCTCATTTTGAAATTCAGACAAACATCTATTTTGGCCAAACTAGTAGATTGTTGATATATGTTAGTTACAGAGGGAATGTCTTTCAAAAAAAGATGGAATCCATTATTTTATTTCTTACACATCTGTCATTTGACCATACGTCTGCTTCTAATTGGTCAATCAGTCCCGCTTGATGTGTCCTAGCCTGAAAGGGCGTGCTCAGAAGTAAGAGAGGAGTGATCAATCTTATGAGTTCTGATTACATTATATATCTTTGCATTTGCATTTTTATTTAATTTATATGCTGCAATAGGTTTTTATTTAATATTTTTGAAAAGTTCCTGGAGGATTATTTTTGTTTTTCCTCAACATCTTGGACATTTCCTCAGCGACACCTAGTAACTTTCTTTTAGCCCTTCCCTCATCGCCCAGTTTTATAAGCGATCCACTGTGAACCTCCAAAGCTCAGGTCCAGAAGAGACCAGTACCGCCTGCTATTGGGAGAAGTACCTTTGTCAGACTGTTGGGAAAATAAGCAAATTATTCTTCCAGCTGCAGCAGACAAAGGTGGGGCCTGTAGAAGCTAGTTTCATGAACGGGAACAGCCACATCTGACCCAGTAAGGCACTCTTAGTTCTATATTGATGGTTCTGGTGCTAAAAGTTTGGATTCACCTTTCTTTTTGTTCTCTTTCCTATTAAAATAGGTATCAGAAGTCAGAATTAGGCACTTAAACATCTCTCTTGAGGCTTCTATTGATACATTTTAGGTTTTAATCAGAGAAATCTGCATTTTAATCTTCAATTGCTTGGACATAAAACATCTCCCTTTAGTTAGGTGGTAGAGCAGAATTAGCACTGTTCATGTTTGTAGAGATTATTTATTAGAGAGTGCATATTAATATGATTAACAATAATTTAATTCTTGATTTTATTGATTCATAGCCTTTGTTCATTCTTATAATCTTTAAAGTGTCCTTTTTAACACCAATTTAAACAATTCCCATTCCTGAGACATCTTCTGGTTCTTTCTATTTGAAAGAAACTGCTCAGTGGAAAGGTAAATAATTCATCCTTTAGGTTGATTTTTATAGATTTTTTGACTGATTGGTATATAAATATTATTAATATTTTAAGCTGGAGATCCATATGGGAAGCTTTGATATACAGCAAACGGGAAATTCCTGGCCAGCTTTGACTTTGGATCTGTCATTATATTTCATGAGGTCTTGTCAGTGTCAAACGTTGTGCTTTCTCTGCATGTTCTGATGTCAAGAAGGTTTGGCGCTAAGAGGGTAAAGTGTGCAGCTCAAATAGAAGTAGCAAATGTATATGGGCATGTTGACTGGAGATGGTTTCTCCACTGTCAGCTCATAGATCATATGTATCCCAGCCACTGTCTCTTATACAATGTGGGCTGAAATCCCAGTGCATCACTGAATATCTGCACTGGATGCTGTGAACTTACTGGTGATTCTCTTTACTTATTTACCAGCAATCCTAACACTATTTTGCTTCATAGGAATGGATGTATAGCCTTTATTTCACGATGGAATACGTCTGTTTGGATAAAATCCAAAATGTTCATTCAGAATGTTTTCTGGAAATACTAGTATGTTATCTTAATAAGGTGAAAGCAATTAGAAACACATCATTAGAATGGGTTTCCTTTGTCTATTGGCTGCATGCATGACTTACATCCCGTCCTGTCACCCTTGCTCTAGAGCAGGGGTGACCAACACAGTGCCTGTTGGCCCCAAGGACCATATGTGGTGCTCACAAGCATGTTAAAAAAAATAGCACAACCCTCAAGTGAGCTGCATCAAAAATTTGATTTAGTTGCTCTTCCTTTTTAATCATACTTGTATTTATATATTTGTGCAGACAGGAACATTGTGTGGGGTCGTTTTAAGGAGAGGAGTTCAGTGTTAAGTGTTAGGACCTCCTAATTATTTAGCCTACTATAGGTATTTTGCAAAGGTTTGTGCCTCCAGGATTGGGGGAACAGTTTAGGGATGGCCTCTCTTTATTCCAACTTGACTATGCACCAGTGTGGAGGGACTTGATAGGCCGGCACAATCCTGATCTCAACCCAATACAACACCTTTGGGATGAATTAAAGCAGAAACTGAGAGGTAGGCGTACTCATCTAGTTGTAAGGATCTTTGTTTTTCTTTTTAGTATGTCCCTGTTTATTTATGTTCTAACAGGGCTTGCCATATACTAGATCTATGGTTATCTTTTTCCCGTGGTTGATAGATATTTGTTTCTCTTCTCAGCTCTATTTGTGTTAATTACTCTTTTTCTACAGCCACAGCTGATCCACATCTTTTCTGATTGCTCTGCTGGTTTGCTGCTTTCCCCATTCCTGCCACTCTGTTTAAGCTCTTTGGTTGTCATTGCTTTTCGTTGGATCTATCTCTTTGACAGCCTGTTTCATTTCCTGTGCTTCATGTCCATTTCTCTGAATGCAATATCATTCTGTAAGCTCTTCTTATTTTCTAAGTACCCAGCTTTACCTCAGTTTGTTTCTGCATTTGAGTCCTTCGTCTAAGCACAAAATATGACACTAACATCAGTGTCTGACTCACAAATGTGCATCAGGAAGAATGGTTAAATAAAATCATAGAAAACAGGTTTCTAAAGCTTGCAGACTGCCCTCCCAGAAGAGTTGTCATAAATGCAAAGGTTGGGCTGACACCACATTTAGAATGAGATGTATTGCAATTTTATGTGTGTGAGAAGGCAGACAAGTGATTTATTTTTCCAATACAGGGTTGTTGGTCAGAAATTGAGCAATTTAACACCAAGAACATAATTCCCAGTAGCCATTTGTATTTCGGTAATTTAGTAATTTCCTAATTTTTTTTTGGCATGTTTGGTCTTGTATTTATAGTCAATCTTGTGTTTGCTCACTCTCTGTTTAATTATTGTTCCTCCCGTTTGTTCATAACTACAACGCTCAGTAGTTTTTCTTCCATTCTCCCCCAGCTCTCTGCATTCCCCAAAACTGTAGCATGTAAATCATACACACCTGTTTACCATCCAGTAATCCTAGTAAATAAGCTTAGCAGTCTTCATTCACTCCTCAGTTTATTTTGTTATGCTCCATGAAAGTCCTATTTGGTTTCTTCTTTTATATCTGTGCTCTCATCATCTGTAATTTCTTGGGTTAGGGTTCAAATTTCATTCAACTGCACCAGTTTCCTTTATTTTGTCAGCATTTATTTGGTAATTTTTCATTTTTTGAACTTTGTCCTCCACTTTGATATTTTTATGAACAGTGAAAAGGATGCTGTCACAGTCCAGCACAAGGATCGGACAGAAAATAAGCAAAGAACAGCCAAAGTCCAAAGACAATGTTTACAAGATCTTTAGAGACCATGGACAGCTATTGATCAACAACATTAAGTTAAATAAGACCCCACGTTAAGTATAGTATTAATATAAAGCACAAACAAACAAAAAAGATGCAGTGAAGAATCAAATGATTTGACATTGGATGTGTGTGTCTGAAGCTGTAGTTCAGTAAATGTTGGAGTTCAACATGGTTAAACCAGCAGGGGGGGGGGGGAAACTGTGTCTGTTTTTCTATTTTTAATGAACATGTAGCACCTGCCAGAGGGCAGCGGGTCAAAGAAATGTTAGCTAGAGTGTGAGATTGTTTCGTTGAAACAGAGAGGACGCAAATGCAGGACTCGCTGGAGGCAGGTGAAAACTCTACGTCTTTGTTACAGAGGAAAATGGTGTACAGCACAAAGCGCCGCAGGGCAGGTAAACCACAACTAAACAGAAATCTAAACCAACAAGTTGGTAACACAAAGAGCAGAACAGAGGGCAGCAGGAGAAACAAAACGACCCGGCAGCTGTCTGAGAAAGAAAGGAACATCTGTAATGGCAAGGAAGGGAATCAAGCTCATGAATCAAGGATTTGTAAGTAGAGGTGTGATAAAAACCAAAGCCGTGTGCAAAATGTTTGCTCACTCAATCACTTAATCACAAGATTGTGTGATGAGTTCGACTTGGTAATTGTTTGGATGGACCGGTGCTTTTTTAGCTCTGCTTGAGAAACATATGAGATGATGGATTTAGGTTTTTCTTTATTGTTTTGTTTGTTTTTTGCTTTTCTTATAAATACCAGTACCAATAGTCTTCATAATAGTGATAATACATTTAGTGGCACAAAAATGTATTCATCCATACATATTCCACTATAGCTGTATCACAGTATTCAATACTGGATGTTGATTTTTTATTTATTTTTTTTATTCTAAGATCACTGAGAAATTCAAGTGGTCTTCATAAATAATCAAAAAACCCCAAAGAGAAGAAATTGAAATTTGTCTGTAATATTTTATACAAAAGGTTTTTATTTCTGGTCAGGAATAAGTTAGGACTCCCCCACATTTATTCCCTCTTAAGATGGATAAAATGACACACAGGAATATCACTGGAGGTGTGCATGATGAGAACAGTGTTACTTTTCATTGTGAAGAAGGTTCTTCCCTGTTTAAATCTCAGACATTTAGTTTGGTTTTGCTGCTGACTGTTGAAGTGAGACTGAACACCATGGTGAGATGGAAAGAGCTGAGAGAAGAGAGACAATTTGGTAAAATAACCACCAACATGCCCAGATCTGGCCAGCCAGGCAGGTTTACCCTGAAAGCAGAAAACAAAACATGCTGAAGAAGTCTAAAAAAAATCCTACAATCTCACCACAGGACCTACATCAGGATTTGCTATTGTTGGTATGAAAGTGCATGTCTGTACAATCAGAGAGAGACTGCACAATTTAAACGTTCACAGGAGGCGTTGCAGGAGGAAACATT
Organism: Fundulus heteroclitus; assembly: GCF_011125445.2. NCBI lineage: Eukaryota > Metazoa > Chordata > Actinopteri > Cyprinodontiformes > Fundulidae > Fundulus > Fundulus heteroclitus. The sequence goes on from NC_046383.1 coordinate 5,553,040, forward strand.
ACTCTGTAGGAAAAACAAGAAGACCATACTTATGTTTACCAGAGAAAACGTAGATAAAACTTTTTGACTTTTGAAATAATGTTCTTCTAACAGATTAGTCTAAAATTGAATTATTTGCACAAAAGAACAGAGGACAGAGAATATTTAAAAACTAAATACGAAATTAATGGAGAAGAGCGGTTATTTCAGCTGTGAAGCGTAGAGCTGCACATGGTTGTCATCGATCACTGAAACAGGATCTGACCAGTTCACCATCTCTGAATCCAGCATGAATTTGACTATCGGACGAAAATGTGAGAGCATGTGTATGAAAATGAACGGCGACCCCAGGACCAACAAGGCTGCAAAACATGCCAGTAAATCCACCAAGGACTGACAGAGAATTAAGAAATGGAAAGTCCTGGGCCAAGTTAGATCTTGATCTCATTAAGATAATGTGTGGTGACTTAAAAAAACGGCTTATCGTGCACCAAACCCCTTCAAACATCCCTGAGCTAAAGATGAAAGTACAGCAAACTTTCCTCAAACTTAAGAGGAGAGATTGGCAGTACGTGGCTACAAGAAGTCTCTCACTGAAGGTGTTGCAGCCAAATGGGGTAACGCTAGCTTATAATGGGTAGGGTAACCTAATGTTTACGGTGATGAAAACATATTTGTTTATCTTCTAATGAGTAAAACAGTGCAATTTAGTAAGTGCTATCAAATCATTTCTTTTCCAGAAAATGAAATCAATTATCAACATATGAACATTTACGGATGATGGACTTAATATCTATTGGGGTGTCCTAATGCTTTCACATGGCTGAGTGTAATTATCAGCTTTTATTCACCTGCTTCTCAAAATATTGTAGCAATGCCCCAATAATATTACTAATTTGGCTTTTTATTTGCAAAACTCAAGTATTGCTTTCATAAATACATATTCTGCCAGAGTCTAATAACGTCACATCAACGATAAAAGCGTTCCCATAGTTTAGAATGAGTAGTTTACAAACAAATAGGTGGCAGTGCACCCAATGAAAGACGCCATGTTGTGTCGCCATTTTTGATTACAGTAGTTGAAAGGGGACAAACTTGTTAGCTTTACGCTTTTTACCTGAGTATGAACACGTCTTGCTGGTGGAGGAGGAGAATAAAACAAGCAAAGAAGACCGTAGATCATTCTATTTGCCATTTTCTATTGAAATGGTGGACCATTCATACTTTTTGCCCAGCAAGAGGGAAGAGAATGAGAGTCGGGGGAGCTATTATTACCAGGTTGAGATAATTCCTGAGGGAGCGGGGATTCAATATGGATGTGGAGGTTGCAGGCTTTCTGCTGATAAGTTAATTCAATATAACAGTGAAGTTTATTTTGCCGTTATGTTAGAAACAGGGCAGTGTAGCCCAGCATCCACTCTGTCCTCCCGGCAGAGACTGCTAATATTTTTTGTTAGCTAACACCTAACGGAACATTTGAACTTGTGCAGGATTTTGAGATTGTCACATTTATGACACTCCACGGCTTCCGTAGTAGATAATTGGCGCTTAGCAGCGAGGCACCAGAACGCACCACTAGAGGGAAAGGAATCTTACACAATGGGGCTTTGATTTCATGATATGCTATACAGATGCTCTGTCTGCACTGATGAAGAGTCACTCACCTTGACACACCGAATACTTGAATAGGCTTCAACTGCAAGTAGTACAACATACTCTCTGATCAATTACTCTTTCATCTTCTAGTACTCAGGTGATCATTAAGTATGGGGGGAGGGGGGGGGGAATTATGCAGCAGAGAAGACAGGCACATCATTTATGAATGAGGAGTCTTTATTCTCAATATGTAATCATAATGAAACATTTGGTGAGACAGCAGCTCAGAATTCACATACAACACACAAACACAAATCAAAGACATGGAAAAACTAAGAATGAGCAGTCACAAAGAACACCTTCAAAAATGTAAAAAAAGTTAAATTTAAAGACATAAAGACACTTTTTTTATCCACAAATACTGAAGTCTAAATGTGTTTAAAATGTGGTTGGGTTTGATTGAATGTGCCGAGAAAACCTGCCTTCTTGACTTCGGTACCTTTGGATGTAATAATAATAATCGTGTTTTTGATGTAATATTCTGGGCTAAATAAAGATGAGGGATTTCCCACCTTAAATAGCCAACCATTGACATCTGGATCTTCAAGGATTTGGATAACACTTCATTCTGATCCACAGTTATTATACATAATGGGGGCACATCAGAAGGAACATATACATATATTACATAGGTGTGACAGCACCTGATTACACCTACTTTTTTAGATTTAAAAGAAACATGTGAGGGTCGCTCACATGTAACCTAACTAAACAAACTAAGATAGTAATATCCTTCTTGAAGGGGAGATGAGAAACTCCCTTTTTAATGATTTTGGTTTGTCAATATTACAATAAAAAACTGCAGACAAACAAGCAAGGTGAAAAAATAAAGTTTAAAATAAAAATGGCTTACATAAGGAAAATATCTGCAACCCTTGCTTTATCTGCACCACGTTTCAGGTCGTATACTGCAGCTATGTGTGGAAATGTCGACGAACAGAGGTGTGACACAAATGTGTGAAGCTTAGTGTTCTGTTTTTAAATAATTACAGACACTGCAGTTTCTTGTTCTCTGGTGTTTTTTTTAAAGTTGAACTCTTCATGTAGCTCAAGAGAAAATAGCCCAGTGGAACACAAAGAAGCCTATATGTGAACTTTAAAAGAAAAAAAACTTTGGTTCTAAAGGTTTTATCAGTGATCGCTAAAAGCGCTGGAAAACCCACCACTGACCACTGTTATCAACAAAAATACTGTAAAATAAGAATGTTTTATCAGCAGCAAATGAAACATGACAAAGGCATCGTATAATCAGCGAAGTCGAATTGTTTTTATACATTTCTTTTATTTTCTGTCAGGGATAAGTTTAAAATAAACTTTGTATGATTACATTTTTGGGTCAGTCTAAAACTTGCCTGGCAGCATTTATTTTTGCTGCTTCCACACACACATTGAATAATTGACATTGATTTACCTTCCATGGTTTCTTCAGGCTAAAGCAAACAAACTATTTTCTGTATCTTTTATATTCATAAAGTAGTCCAAAGTTTTGCCACCTCACCTCAACGGTGACCGTGCTTCCTTTTGAGTCCAAGTAATTATTTTCTGTTGCAAACCAGTGAATCAGAACCCTTCTGGAAAACAAAGAAACAAAACAAAATCAATGGAAACCTTTATTTAAGAAATTAGAGGTGTGCTAACCGTATTGCTGTGTTTCAGTTTGGCTTTTTAGACTTGACCTATTTGATACAGTGAAACAGAGGACAATTAATATTCCTGAACTTTAGACTATTTTAATTTAATTCATTTTCTGCAGACATAACAAAATGTTTTAATAAATTACAAAAACCGTTGCAGAAAGTTGCATTACGCTCATTTTATCTGGCATACACAGAGTTTGTGTATTTATCGGAGAATGCAGTGCTGAGTTCTATTATCTCATCGTGATCCTGGTTGTTATATTACCATACCATATTCACAAACAGAATGTCATGGTGTAGTAATCCAAAAAAGGTTAAAAAATAAAACAACTGGACTTCTATTCACCAACACATGGTGTAGTACTATAATGTTATCTTGCTTGGAAACAGCAAAATAACATTATAACATTATATCTCTTGGCCAGATCTGGTTTCTTGATCATGGCAGTTCACTGTATTTCAGTGGGATGTGGTGGAATGAGATGTTTTATCCGTGCTTTAATAAATTTGGACAATTCTGTCCAAAAAGGAGGTCCGGCTCAGAACTAACGAAGTGTGCCTTATAGTCTGGCTGGTGAGAGTATACCGCTGTCTTCTTAGTGATTACCGGCAGGATTCAGCTCAGGATGGAGACGGACAAGAGCTTTATCCGCAATAAAGAGGGCATTGCTCTGATCTGTTGTGGTGAATAGATAGCTGAGCTGAGAGGCAAAGCTGTTGATTTACTGCTCAATCTAGAGTCCAGCTGACACCAAAAATCATGAGATACATATACTAACTCAAAGAATAAGCATTTTTACCCAAGAGCGAGTTGTTGGGTAGACTTAGATGAAAATCATTTTCTCTGTAGTCCACCCTGAGGAGGGGGACAATAATATGTCCAGAACACGTTCTTTAGAGGTTTTCTGAGCATGTCCGACTAACAGAAGCCACTGGGTCAGAAACTGGACTGGTTGGGGTTTTGGGATATCTGGAGACTGATTCCTGGCAATATCTGGGTTTACCTTCCAGACCTGTTATTGCAGTGATATAATCTTGGGAAAAATTGTACAAGCATTTTATTGGTATTAAGATGTTTTACGTCTGTAAAAAGTCACAGTGTCGCTTGCTTTCACAATAACATTTTAGCGTTACATATACACTACCATGTTTGGACTCTTCACATTCAATGGCTTGTCTTTATTTCTATTAGTAAGATATACAAGATGTTTTGAGTTATTTCACAATTTTGTGTTTGATACATAATTGTATGTACTTTTGAGTCACAGTTTTGATGTCTTCACTATGTATCTACAAAGTAGAAAGTCATAAAAGTAAGGAAGAAAAAACATTGAAAGACAAAGGTGAGTCCACACTCTTGACCGCTAATATATTCATCTGCAGGATTTAGTGAACAAAAATAGTTGAATTAATTCTAATTTTAACTGGACCTAATAGGATTGAGACATAATCTATGGTCACCATTACTGATCTTAATCAGCAATTGGTGCTGCAGTGTAAATGTCATGTTGTGGTTTAGGACGGTAAAGCGTGCAATTTAGATTTTTTAACATTTTTTTTCATCTTAATATCTGCCAACTGTATAAACATTTATTCTCTCCTGATGCAGTCAGTGTTGTTAATCATTTAACAGCCGTCACCACTTCATCATCCATGGCCATTATCACCATGGTCACTGGAACATGCAATTATTGCTTTTATTATTGTACTTGTAGCAAATTTCATGCAAATTACATGTTTAATTGCTACATGAGGGATGTTTTTAGAAGACCTATACTTGCAGGTCACTTTGCTCCCTTCAGCACAAAGCCCAATCAGGAAGACCTCTGCTTTTGTTTTTTTTTTCAGTTTCCAAATAATGCACCTGGTTTGAGGATATAAGCACGACATGGTAACCGATTTTAAATTTGACAGATTTTTAGCTGTCTCCAACTATTATGTTGAGAATAAATTCATATCCATTGGCATCCTTGAACCGTTAAAATATCAGTGTCTTCATGATTCTTAAGTCTTGTTTTTACCTGCCTATGAATACATGTCAGCATATCTGTTATAAATGATCCTATTTTTTTCAGTGAAATTATACTGAATTAATGGGCTAAATTCTAACTTTCAGTTGTTGTTGATGTGCCTTTTTATCCAAAAAAATGTGTATGCCTGAAACCTTGAAGAGGGAAAATCGGTACATAGGGAAGGGAGAACATCAGGATGGTATCTCATCTACAAATATGGTTTGTTTATACGTATTTGATGCTCCGAGTTTAAAGAACTGAAGTAGAAAAAAAAGACTAATTTACATTTTTCTTTTTGGCTGTATAATTCGGGGTGGTGAGACTTTTTAAAAGTTTGCATCTGGTTGGATTATTGCCTTCTGATGCCACCCTATCCCACCCCTCAGAGGGAAAAAGACAAAACAAAACCGTTTGAATCAGTAGTCTGGTCACCTTGCAGGAATTGGTTGTGATAAGCCTTTTAGTTCACTGTTTTATTTAGGCTCCTGTCAAGTTGTCAGTCAACATGTTTCTCATTTAGTTCCAATAAAATCCAAATTAATGAGTTTATTCTTCAGCCTGAGCAGCACCTCTTTTTTTTTTCCTACAAACCTTTTTCCTCTCAAAATTAGCCTTGTGTTGTACAATTCAAGGGCTACAAATCCTTTCTTTAAAATTCAGAAAGAGACCAAAATAAAACTTTGACCCTCTTTCATCCTTCAGGCCTGATTTTGATGGATAAAGACATAGAGACTGATTGTTTATGTACATTAATATAATTTCCATGAGAAATCTGCTATAATTGATGTACATATTGGACAGACCTTGAATCGACGGCAGCAGGGATTGTAAAAAGGTTAATGAAGGTCTCAAACTTCCACAGGAGATGAGCGCTGCTGCCTGAATGTTTTATACTCCCTTCTATCATTAGCTGTTCATTCGAGCATTGAAATCCACCCCGGATTGTTTTGTGTTGAAAGTAATATTGTCTCAATTTTCTTATACCTTTGTGACCCCTTCTTTTATCCCCTCTAATCAGCACAGGCATTGATTTTATTCACATCTGACATACAGCTGAGGCAAAGTTTTGAAGAATTATTAAGTTAATCTCATCATTAAAGTTATACTCTCACCTCCTCTACCCCTCATTACTACGCATCTAAATTTCATCCCCTTTTTTTTTCTCCATTTAGACTGCCCCGTTTTGCAGCATGTAAATGGTTCGTGCAACATATTCTTTTCATCAGTCTATTTGTGTTAAGCAAGAGAAAAACAGACATGACCCTGTTTGCACGAGCCGTCGCTTTCGCACTGGAGATTTGCCTGTCCCAATTACATAGTCAGGGAGAGAGTTTAAGTCCCAGCAAAGTGTGCCACAGACAAAAACATCACAGTTGCCTTTTTTTTCCATTCCTGGTTGTTAAATGTAAGCGCCTCTCTGTTTGGTAAAGGGTGTCGTTGAAGTTAGGACACGGTTTCAGCACACATTGTTGCCTGAAAATACTTTATTATGACTTTTTTTTAATGGAGAGCGAGCTGTCAACCAGATATCTAACTACTGGAGTCTGCCCAGCTCCACCAGCAAACAGGAAGTGACAAGGCTGACGGGCCAGTGAGTGTGGACAGTCAGGTAGATAACCAAATGTCACTCCGCTGACTGTCAAAAGCCATTTTCTTGCTTTTTTTTAATGAGGCTCATGCTTTAAAACGAGCCTCAGTGGATTGTTCACTCCGTTAAAGGCGTTTCTCTGTTCTTTTGTGCTTTCAGCTGCCTTTATTATGTCAGATCGTCATTAGCACAAACTGGTGTTGCAAACTGTTGAACTGCAGTTTTAGTCATTATTATCATATTCCCATTTAGAAACAAGAAACGTCTTTCATTGACATGTAAACCATTGTTTTAATCCAGCCACAGTTCCAATTAGCATATAATCCTCAGGGTAGCAAATAAAATGAATGCATGAAAAGCAAACATTGAACCTTTTTTGGATCTGTTATTGGCTAGCGTACTATATGTCTTTATTTTTTTTATTTATTTTTTTAGAAATCTGCATCTGCAAGTGCTTAGCTTGGTTGCAATCCCATTCCCCCAGAAATGTACGGGTGCCAAAACAGTTTTTTTTATTTCTATTTATTTTTTAAATTAATGCATGTTAATAAAGCATTTTCAAAGAAAATTATGTGGGATTGTTTTATATTACCCAAATAATTAATAAATAAGTTAATCAATGAATAAAGTTTTGCTGTTTGAAGGAAAAATAAATGTATCTTTGGTTTGAAAAAAATCATCTGTACCACTTGCAGGACAGAATGCAGCGGCTCAAACGAGGAAAAAGTCAAAATGGGTCAAAAAGATAAATGAATAGTGGATACAATTTTTTTTTATTAGATGAGATAAAAAATCCTTTGTCTTTAAAATGGGGAAATTTGGGCGTGGTAGAGGCAAAGACACAGAGTTACACACAGTTCACAGTAGTGAAAAAGAGACAAGGCAGCATCCCAGGACAGACCTGCCCCCCCCAATAAGTTTATCCATACGCTTCCTCTCAGCTACAGATAAGCTGCTGCTCCAACCATGATGAGACCGACTATTGCAGAGTCATTAGAGAAATTCTGTAGGCGGCGACCCGGGGAGCTGATGGAGAAGTCTGCAGCGTAGAGGGTGAACAGAAACGGTGCCATCACAGTTCCCTGCGGTGCTCCTGTGCTGCAGACCAGAGACACAGCCCCCGTGTCCTCGCATACAGCCGTCGACCGGTCCTCTCCTGACCGCTTCGGCTTTTCCGCCAGGAGTCCTGGATGGATGGTGTTGGAAGCAGTGGAGAAATCAAAGAACGGGATCCTCACGGTGCTCCCAGGATGGCATCATCCACCCCGATGCCAGGCTGGTAGGCAAACAGCAGAGGATCCAGTGAGAAACTCACCAGGGGGCGAAGATGTTTGAGGATCAGCCTCTTCAGGATCTTCATCAGGTGTGACTTTAGTGCTACTGGCCTGTAGGGGCGTGTGGTCTTAGGCACTCATGGTGCTCTCTCTGGCTTCAGGCTGGTGTTGAAGATGTGCCCCATAATGCCATACAGCTCATCAGGACCTGATGCCGCCTGGACCTGCAGCTTTCCTCACTTTGGTCTTCCTCTGAATGCTCATCACCTATGTATCTACAAAGTGGATTTGTAGATACATAGGTGCGTTGAGAGGGACAGGATGGTGGTGGTGGTGGGGGGGGGGGTGCTCATTTGTGGAGTCTACCATGCAATCTGCTCTTATTTATGTTTTTTTTTAGGCTGTCTGGCTGTTTCCTCCTCACACTCTGCTCCACTCATCACAATCTGTAGCACCTGCTGCTGTTCAATTATCACCAAGCTGTTTCACCTGGAACTCCCTCTATAAGACGTGCCAGATCTACTCTCAGCCTTGGATGAGTTCCTCCTCACTGCTTGTTTGTCCTGTGTCCAGCCCTTTGGCCTGTTCTACCAGCTACCAACCTGTGCCGCCATCTTAATCTGATCAGCGCCTTGTTTTTTTCAACCACCTACCGGTTCAGTCTGCCACCAGCCAGTTCAGTCTGCCACCAGCCAGTTCTGCCATCCTTTTCCCTGTTTCATACTGGACTCTTTGTTCTTCACCTTTTGTTTTACAATAAACCGTTTAAGCGCAACACTGTGTCCGGCTTGAATATATCAAGTTCTCTGGTTCCACATAAGAGTCATCTGGAGTGGAGGGCGTGGATGATAGCTGAGAGCCGAGAGATGTGCAGTTCTGGGTTGAAGAACAGACAGTCGTCCAGGATTAGGGTGTCTGCGGCATGTTAGACTGAGTTGGAGTGTGTGTGTGGGGGGGGGGCTGTCTAGTCAAACCTCAGAAAGTGCTGATTCAGCTTAATCACCCATCTCAAGTCGTCTACAGCCGAGGCATTCTGTTTGTGACCTGAATTGTTTTTAGGCTTTTCAAAACATCACTGATGTCCTGCAGCTGCACCTTTTTTCTTCCTGTGTTTTTTTTCTTCTCTGATGTTCCTCCCCTTCTACACATCCTTCAGCTCTTCTTTATTTCCTGACCTGAAAGCACTTTTCTTCTCCTTCAGCAAGGATTATATCTCAGGGTTTATCCAGGGCTTGCTGCTGGAAAATATTGCTGTTATGCAAACTAAGCTGTCAGAAGTGAGAGCACAAACACTAAAACTTTCAATTTCAGATCAATTTCAGATTCAGAAGCAATGCCTATTGCAAATAGCAATAGGCATTGCTATTTGCAAATAAAGTCTCCATCCAAACTCTTTTTAGCTACTTATCTCTTGAAACAGTGAACCGATAATTCTGTATGTCCATTCTTGTCATAGAAAGGGGATCAACTGAGCGTTTGTCTCACATGTGATCAACGACGACAAGAGAGGAGAAATGCAAGCAGTGAAAGAATATTTGGTCATTTATATACAAAATAATAATTTCACAAAGCTTTTGCAGGAGGAAACAATGGGCTAAATGAGCTTGGACTAGACCCACCAGACTTAAAAATCCAGCATTAAGCAAGCGACTGTATATGGATTTATGCTCCTTTTGTCTATTGTGTTATATCGCCAGCTGCCACCGGCATATACTAACTTCAAAATTATGTTTAGCAGTGCAAGATATCTGCAACTATGTTAGTTAGTTTGTGGTGAACATTAGAGAGAGAGGGGATGATTGCATCTTAGTAGCTCAAAGATTCTGAAGTGTTTAAGCAGATATTGTTCAAATTGTGGGATTTTTGACAGGATGGAGTATATTAAAAAAAAAAGTTTAACTTCTCTTTCTCTTTAGAAAGCTGAACAGCCTGCTCATGTATTGGTGCAGTATGGACCGAAACTGGTCCACACCTCTGTAACGAGGAGTCGTTAGGGTTGTTATTGGCCTGGCTTAAAGGAACAATGTTTTGATCACCCGAATGAGGGTGAGAGTTAAAGTGACGATTGGCCGGAATTAATCCTAGCTGTGTTGTAAGTTTGTAAGAGAGTTGGAACCTAAGGCCTCCTCCCCTGTTTAAGGTTGGTTTTTCTCTTTTAACGTAGATGGCTTCCTTCACACCCCTTTCAAACCACCTGTCTTCTTTGTCCAAAATGTCAACATTTTGGTCCTCAAAAGAGGGTCCTTTGTCCTTTAGGTGTAGGTGGACAGCAGAGTCTTGACCTGAGGAGGTAGCTCTCCTGTGTTGAGCCATGCGTCTGTGGAGAGGTTGTTTGGTTTCTCCAATATAAAGATGTAGTGTAGTTGTTCTTAAGGGGAAATGAAGGAAAGCTGGGTCAGCATGCCGGGCCTAGCTCTCCTTTCCATTTGAACCGGGTAGTTCTACGCAATGTTGGGCTGGCCCATCCAGATTTATTATGACGTCAATTTATGAGTCTCAGAGCTGTCAGAAGAAGTCAGAACACTTCAGGTATTACTTATATGTGACTGTTAAATACTTAATACTTTTGAAAAGTATTCTGTAAAAGTATAAAGAAGTTAGCCTACATTACAATTTTATTTGTGAGACACTTAGTGGTTAGGGAGTTTGTCCTGGAACTGGAGGGTTGCCGGTTTGATCCCCCGCTCCAACCGTCTCAGTCATGTTCCTGGATCCTCTAACCACCTGCTGCCGGTGGTCTGGGGGGTCCGGGGGTGCGGTTATACGGCAGCCTCGCTTCTGTTAGTCTGCTCCAGGTGGACGGTGGCCACTACCAGCTCACCACCATCAGGGTGTGAACGTGTGTGTGAACGGGGAATGACTGATTGCAGTGTGAAGCACTTGATAAAGCGTTATAAAAGTACAAGCCATTTACCATTTTTTGTTCATTCCTAACACAGATTCTACGGACAAGGCGTAAATAAGCTAAAAAGAATAGGGATACAGCATCTAAATGAGAAATGTTAGCAGAAGGTTTATCTCTCAACACCTGACTATCTGAACTATGGGACTGGGCAATATCATTAATCACTCATGGAGATTGATTTATAATCATACAATTTTGATAAATGAGGTAAATTGAGCGAGGATTTATGACTTTTATACCAAACTACTTTTGTGCAATCAGATCGTATTTATTTTATCGTAAACTTAACATTCCTGCAGGTATAACTCCTTGTATAGTGCCACGTTGCTTGAAAAACAGAATCCTTTAAAATGTTGGTGCAGTTATCCTTAGCACTTATATTTTGACGCTTTTGCTACTGTCAGTGTATCATGTGATGGAAGTTGTGCCTGTGCCGGGGTGAAATTATCTGCTAGTTTGTATATTTTGGTTTCAATATTCCGAAATGGGTGCAATGTTTCTCTCTGTACAAACATCAAAATGCCTGTCATAACTGCAGCGCTGATATCCAGAAAAACACGCTTCACTGGATCTGTGCCTTCATAATAGCTGATATTAGTAAGAGAGAGTTCAGCTGAATTCAGATGCCAGGTGCAGAAAATTGAGTAGTGGAATTCATCCTGTTTACTTAGTGACTGCTGCCAATGTGTGTTGCATAAATAGGTTATGAATCCAAATACTAGCAAACAGGTTTAAGCTGTGCCTAAAATCCCCCCTTTTTACCAAAACTGCCCTACTTTCAGTTTTACATTCTAGGCATTAGTAAGTAGTGTGTTTATATTTTATATATTTATACGAACATTTTCAGAGAATATTAAACGCATAAAATGAAAACCACTTTGGTTTTACTGATTCTGCTCTTTGAGGGTTTACCTTTTCAATCCTACATCCCTCTGAAGTATAGTGGGCTATCTTTAAAATGGGGAACCTGGGTTTGAATCGCCAGTTGCACCAGAAGAGCATCTGGCGTAAAAACTCTGCCAAGTCCTTGTTTAAGTTGTAATGACTCTCTGTGGCGAGCCCTGAATAAGGGAGTGGCTGAAAGGACTCAAACCTTTTCATTTCTATAATTACTTTAGCTCATCTCTTTATTTATTTTAGAAGTGGTAAATATTTTGAGGAATTGTGGTGATAAATGTAGAAATGCAAAAAATGTGATATACTGTGTAATTCATTTGACTATTCAGAAGACCTTGTATCATATTGCTATTGTTGTTCTAATCCCTATCATATCTTTATTTTCATTGCAACATTTCAGTTAATTTGTCCTCCACGTTTAACTTAGGGAGCAGTGGGCTGCTGCTGTGCAGTGTCCTTTTTTTGCTACTCTTGCTCATGGAACCCAGAGTAGCTCCACCACTCCTCCTTTAAGATTACGATCTCTAATGGAACAAAAATAACTATGAGTGACCTCCTGAGGGTGTTTGAGTCAAATATAATGAGCTTGAGTTAACTCATTTTGTTTGAGTGTCTTTACTAGACTGCTACTCCTTATTTATACTGTTACATAGAATATAATAGATTTTTTTTCTCAGAATATTATTAAAGACTTATTTATTGATTAGCCCAGTATGACTCAAAATGTAGGCTATTGTTGTGCAGGTTAATTTTCTAATTCCAGAGATGTTAATGTCACTTATGAAAGGCTATCTGAAGTTTATTTAAACTATCCTTTCTAACCACACAGATAATGCATTCTTTAAATGTGTTAAATTTATAAGTCTTTAAGTAAAAGGTGTGTCAAAGTGTTTTACAACTGAGCCAAGAGTCCTCTTTTTTGAACATCCAACTATGGTCACCCAATTAATAACCCTATTTTTTTCACGTTAGCCAAATGTGAAAAACATAGTAACTAAGCTAATATTTTTCACATTGATTTTGTTAATGTTAAGCTTTGTGAGGGCTAAAGTAAACTGAAAACTAGCTAATATTGGTCACATTATCTCCAGATAAAGTAAAAGTCATTGTCTTAAATGGGATATATCATGCTTTTCATCAGTTGTGGTCTATATAAAGTGGAGCTGCAATGCATTTGGTCTGAATTTCCCATAATTGTAGCTCTACAGCCCCTCTTTTATCCCCTGTTCTGAGGCTCGTCTGAGAGCAACTCGTTTGGTGTTGTCTCTTAACATCTAAATTAGGCACTTCACACCCCGCCTCCCTCCAGGTCGCAGAGTGTTCCTCTTCACCCTGTTTGGCCATTTTGATTGTATGCTGGGGGACGATGTAATGAATTGCGTGGGTTAATACACCCAACAACTGAACATTTTCCCCTATCCACTAGTAAGTTTGGCATCCTTGAGCTTGGACTACAATAGCATGGTGAAAAAGAATAAAATTCGTATTTGCGAAAGTGGTAAACTGGATGTCCATGACCTTGTTTTACTATGATGTAATTGTTCAAAAAGACGTAACAGATAATAGAGACAACTCAATGGCTTGAAAAGTGTGACCTAAGCAGAATATAAAGATCCACACAGCACCTGGAGAGACTACATTCACATTTCCTGCACTCCTAGAGACAACAAAATGTATTTGCGCAATAGGTCCCTTGTAGAGAGAGTCTAAACCTGAGCTCAGTGAATAATATTAAAAAAAGATTTGCTAGGCTTTTGTTTCTCAAATTGGCTCAAGTAGTATTAAGTTTGGTGAATGCTAAGTTAATATAAAAACCATTATTTAGGCTATTGCCTTCCACAGTAGCATGCCCAGTGCTAAGTTTAAAGGAGCCATAAGTAATACTGACACCTAGTGGCTCAAATCGGCACAACAGTCTGCCAGTCCCAGCAACTTAATATGCCGTTTTTAAACGGTGTGTTGCTTTTTATTTACACAGTATAGGTATACGCTATTGTATTTTGTTCTGTTTCTGGTCTGCCATGTTTGCAGGCTGCCGCTTTTACCAAATGTTGTGTTCTGTTTTGGGAACCCTGGGAACTCTCATATGATTGGCTAAGGAACCAGGAAGTACACACGTGCTATACTCTGAACCAAAGTAGCTCTGGGCCGTTCCTTTTAAAGGAGAAAAACTTGACTAAGATATTGTTAATGGAGAGGACCAATTGTTTATAAAGAATGATTTTGGGGTAAATGTCTTACTTGTTGCTCTTTTAAGCATTGCTAAATAACATTAAACATTTGAAATAAGCAAATATACTTAATGCTTGGCTTAGTGAATAGTTTTAGTTTTTTCGCATTAGCTTTGGTAATACTGAGCTTTGTGAATGGCAAAATATAATAATTAATTTATGGATTTACAAAGCACCTTAAAATAAAGGAGATAAAGAGACCAAAGTGCATCAACAATAAAACCATGAAAAACATTAACTGGGCTTATATTTGTACATTAGCAAAGGTAAAGCTCAGCTGAATAAATCAGAAAATACATTAATTGGACTCATATTTTTGCATCAGCATAGTCAAAGCTTTAGTTTAGTGAACCCTAAGCTAATATGAAAAGCATCCAAGCGAAGCACGTTTATTTATATATTACCATTCATATGCAAGATAATTCAAATTGCTTTACAAGAAAAAAGGAAATGAAGACAAGAAACAAAAATGGGAGGGAAATTTAGCATTGCATATAAATAATAAAAAAAAGATAGAAAAACAGTACACTGAAAGCGTCTTCAAAAACTTCTAAATCAAATTTGAAATAACTAATGTTAACAAAAACATGGAGAACTGGAGCCTTTTATTAAAACCAGCTAATGAAAAATAAGATAAATTTATAGAAAACATCTTTAAAAGAGAAACATCTGCCTGTCTTCAGCAGGCTCTGCTGCTCTTCGCTCTCTCCCACAAGAATATTTCATCTCCCAGTGAATAAAACTCATCTTAATTAGTGTGGATTTCAATTGGGGTTTGATAAATTACCTCTCTTTGAAGCAGGCGTCTACTTTCCACACATCACCGCACAGTTGGAAGCAATGACAGGCTTGACTTTTAATCCGTGTGGCGTACAAAGTAATTGTGAGACGGTGAGTGCATTTTTTTTTCTCTTTTATTAGTTAATTTCCTTTGATTATGTATAAACACACCAAAGGATCTTGTCAGGAATTGAGAAAATCAAACATGAAGGACTGTCTTACCGTAATTTATTGAGGTTTATTTTTAGGGCTTTCTTGGTACCGCAATCCAAACAATCAAACTACAGCAAAGTAATGAATTCCTTTGAGATGGGGGAGTTATTCTCTTGATAAATCACGACACACTTTTGATATAATAATATTGTTTTAGAATTTCTTAAATCTCCTCTTAAAACATAGTTATATCAAGGACTTTCTTACCATATGTATTAGGACACTGAAAACACTTTTTCTAGACTTCCAGTGAACTGGATAAATCAAGGTATTTAGTCTAAAACTAAATATATTGGGTGGCTTTTTGCATTTTGCTCCTGAGCATTAAAAGAAGCTCCTGGGCTTTTGCAGCCCATAAAATTTTTATTCTGTCTATTTTAGTCTGCGAAACTTGGGCATGAAATCATTCACCTGGGAACGAGGTTTTAATCAGTATAGTTAATCATTATGTCCCCATTTTGCATATGAAATGAACTTTAATATCCATTAAGATTAACTCTGTATTTTTCAATAATAAAATTAACATGTTTTTCTCCCCAGGCATGCAGGAACTCCCCCTGACGCCATTTACAAACAGGCATGTTTAGCTAATTGGTGGCTCTAAATGATCCTTTGTGGGCATGAAGGCTTCTTTTGTGCCAACTAAGAACCAGACTAAGCAGGTACAGAAAATAGATGGATGGAAGGTTATATTTTCATTTTCAATATGAAGTAAGTTGCATTCTTGTTTCATTGAAGATACGACACTACTCGTCATCCTTGCAGGATTGGGAATAGGTGGATAAATGTTGAACTGATAAACTGAATATCTGAGTGGCATCAGTACGTGTTAAACAGTCATATCAGTCTGATTCACTGCAAAAAAGGAACTACACGTAACATTTTGTATTTGTCCTTCATTTGTTTAAATGATCTGCCAATGGAAAAAGATTTTTTGCTCTTATAATAGGAACCACTCTTCTCCATCATCCTATTTCAAGTGCAGTATGTCCATCTTATTTTGAGGATAAAACAATACTCATTCCATTGGCAGGTATTCTTATTTACCTGCTCAAATCAAGGACAAATATACTTTTTTCAAGCACATTTTACTTACTTTTAGTTCCCTCTTTGCAGTGTTAAATGAAATATAATTTTCTGAGGATTAAAATATTAATCTCTGTCTATCAAAAGTCTTTGTCTGAAATAGTAAATTCTCTTTTTCAGGGAGCCTAAACTAAACAGAAATTAGAGAAACATATCAAGAAAACATATTTTTCATCACAATATCAATAGTTAAATTAGATATTGAATGATCACATTGAATTTGGTCTCTAAAAGAAATAATTACACTTTTTCATATTAGTATTTACTAATTAAATCACAAGACATTAACAGACAAAGGTGAATGTATCTACTTAAAGGGAATTCCCAAAGAGTTGGAGAATGAATGTTGAGGTTATTTGATCAAGATCTAAACTTGTAAAAAGACTCTCTCTCACTCTCGCTTTCTTTCTCTCTGATAAGAAATAACTTGATTTAGATTTCCTAATTACCTGACTTAACTTTTAGGAAAGTTAGGTAAAATAAATGCTGAGTTTATCTGAGGAAAGCCTTCAAGCTCCAACAGGTTCTGTTGCCCAAAAACAGCCAGAGATAAATTTAGGGGGCATCTTACTCCTTAGCCTTGGGTCTCTTTGTGTCACCTCTCAGGGAACTGGACCGGATCTCCTTGACCCGCGGTTCTAAATGTCCCACTTCTCAGTTTAGTGGGCGAATAATCTCTGAAAAAAAAATCTCAGTTTGCCCTGACCTCACAGTTGTTTGTCCAGGAAAGCACTGACTGCTTTTATCTTAGCAGTGGAGCTGGAGCTTCTGCAGTTACACTTTAATGGAACATTTATAAAAACTCTCATGCTGAAAGCTTTAGGTGAAGATTTAGGTGGATAACTAAAACAGAACCACGTTTTTAAAAGAGTGGATAAAAGATGTTTGTTGACTCAATCAGGCACAGGTTCTGGGTTCAGCGTATTGGCTGTTGAGCCAGTCATCTTGTCCTTTCTCTCCATTTTCCACCAACGACCATTATCCTTCTTCATCATTTTCCCTCTGACTAATCTCTCTTTCACAAATATCTTCAAGGTTAGTTTTTGTACATTTGTTAATGCTACATCCTCATCTGATTCATTATTAAAAACTGAAATGAGTTACCTTCCAAATCAGGTTATCAGGTGGATATTTTATTTTATTGTAATACATAAAGATATATTCTGGTCCAAAAAATCCACACGTTAAGTTCCTATGCTCCACTTATCTGGAACAAACTTCTAGAAAACTGTCAAAGTGCAGAAGGCCTGAGTTCCTTTAAATCAAGATTAAAACACATTTGTTTTGGATTGTCTTGACTGTTTAAACTGTTTTTACTGAAACATCATTAGTTTAACTTTGTAGTCAAACTGTTTTTAATGTTTGCTTTTAGTTTCTATTTTTCCATGTTCTATTTTGTTTCTACATTTTATTCCTACATGCTTTCTCTGTTTTTGTCCTGTATTTTAATCATGTAAAGCACTTTGCATTGTCCCTGTACTGAAATGTGCTATATAAATAAATTTGCCTTGCCTTGCCTTAAGTTAAGTTAGTTTCTTACTGTTTAAAAGATCCAAAGTAGTAATAAACAACATTTTCCTGTTAAAGAAAAGCCCAAAGCTTACGTGAAATTGGAAAGTGTTTTCATTAAGCTCATTAAGGTGCTGAGTGTAGCAGGAGCCCCAGAAAAGAAAAGAAAAAAAAATGAAAAAAGTGTGCTTTGTTCTGTAATCTTTCAGTTTCTTGTTAAGCTATATAAAGAAGAACCTTCTGTTTATAGTTTACCAATTTCTTTTACCAAACAACAACCAACTCTTTTGTTATTTAGAGATTTCATTCTAAGAAATGTGAAAACATCTGTCTAGTTTAAAAGAAGAAAAAACAATCTTTGTCATTGCAACTATACCTTCCAATGTAATTTGCCTTTTTCATTTAAGTCAATCCGTTTGGGAGCAGTGAGCAGCTTTTACAGAAGGATGACAGTCTGGAGATAGAAGTCTTGCTCAGGGGCATGTAGTAGCAGTCTGCAGGGTTTGGTACTTGCAACCTTCTCAGAACCAAAACATGCTGCTATAACAACTGGGCAACCACTCCCCCGTAAGTATGCACATCAAAATGGTTTACCCTTATACTTAGAAATGTGATCCTTCAGACAACACTAAATTCTTTTGAAGGAGCCTTTCAGTTACATGTCTTATGTTTTATTTCTTTGTTGTTCTGCTTGTATATATTTTTTAATTGTGTTGGACTTTTGAATGGGCTCCTTTGGGTAACAGCTGCTTATTGGACTCTTGACTGATACTTTAAGCCTATATTGACGTCTCAAGTCGGGATGGTTTTCACCATACGTAGCTCAAAACTGTATATGAATAACGTGACCTCCAATAAGACTGAATAAAATAACTACCAACAGAACATCGTGTATAGTTACTGATCCACCTTAAAGGTAACACTTCTGTTCCCCTCAACATGTACAAGCACAATTTGTAAAAGGCAAACATTTTCACACCATTCCTGCTGAGCCGAGTCTTTTGACAGTCGAGTGGAAGTGTTTTAGTGATGACCTCTACCTCTTTAGCCTGGAATTAGATCCAGCAGCCACAAAGATTTTTTTATTTTTTTACCTCGGTGGCTTGGTGTTGTTTGCTTTAAACCTCTATTTTGTTGAGAGGCAGTAGGTGCAGTAGGGCACAGATCTAATTGGTTTTAAAGTCGGTACTTTTGTTTGTGTGCTTTACCCGCTTTCATGATGGTTGTCATTGCTTCACATGTGAGAACATGAGGAAGGGTAAGGGTGAAGGAACAAAACAACTACAACATTTTGCTTGAAGTTGGCTGCAAATGTTGGACATTTTCAATAAAATCTGTGTATTTGAGTCCATTTGGAGGCTCCCTTTTTCAATTTATTATCAATAACCTGCAAGTGTTTTTCTCTAAATGAATGCATGTTTTCCTGATTTTCATTTTAACTGACAAGGTATCAGGCATGGGTACTAGATGTTTTTTTTTTTTTTACACTTTCTAGGAAAAATCAACCATGATACTATGATAATGTATATAATTATTGCCGTGGTCAAGGTCTGACTTAGATGTGTAAAGGCTGTGTAACGGCTAAAACCAAGGTCACACTCTGTCCTCAATGATACACCTGTCTTGTTCTCTGGCCTGAACTGCTTGTCTGAAATTATTGGAATCATTGTTCTGACAGTTCGATCGATAAGCACAGATGGCCTTTTTTTCAAAGTGCATAAAGATTACTCGTCTTTACTCATCTGAAAGCTTTTCACGTTTCTGGTGGTGAGATATTCTGCCCCCAGAAGGTTTGCTCAGTGTTGAAACTGGACTTTTCCACAGTCACTTCTAACTTTTTTTTTGCCACAATGTAATATCTGAAATGCATGAAGTCAGACTTGGCGATAGTTTTTTTTTTATGTCAAAGTACTTATATCTTAGAAATTACAGTTGTAAGATTCATTGCTTGTGCAGGTTGTAGGTCAACTGTGCTCGTAAAAACCCCAGCTTATATGTTCAGGTAGCTCAACCCTGGTGGCTTTCCCATTAATCCATCTATCTACCCTTTAGCTTGAACTCAAAGATGTAGGGCTAAGTGAAGCAAGCTTGTAAGAGGACCCACCTTCAATAAAGCCCAGGCTATAAAACAGCAATCAAATGTTTTTCTTTTCTTTTGCTATACACACATCTAATATCTGTATTTGCAAGTGCCAAATGCGGCTAAACTCGAGTTTGTTTGTGTTTCTAATTCTGTAAGTAGGCAGATATGCCCATAAAAAAGCCTCTTCGAGCGAATGGCGTCTTTCTGCACTGATGCAGTTTGCTCTTAGTTAAATGAGACATTATGCATTGCTTTGGGGATAAAGTCTGCTTATATTTCTGTTTTTTTTTTTTCAGAAATCACAGCCAGAGCAAATTTCTTGACACTCTTGAGGACAAAATTTGCAGATAGTGAGCAAAAATTTGTGCCCCTCAAAATGCTGGTGTAATTTGGTGCAGGGGAAGAAAAATGTGGAGCAAAAACTATCTTGTTTAGCTTATGGCCACTGCTAATCTGACTTTTTTATTACTTTACAGTTGTTGATTTTTTGTCATAAATTAGACTTATCTAAACCAAAACTAAATCCACTGGTTTAAACATAAAAATCTATTTTGATTGGTTGTTGCTCTGCATAAGGACGCCTCTGGCTCCTGTTGAAAGCGTTTCTTTCTTCCAGCCCAATTCAACGTTTGAATCCAGAACAAGCAAACATTAGCCTCAATTTAGCTCTGTGACAGGTTTGATGTTAAAATGCTTGGATGTCATTTGCTGCACACTGCTACAGTAAATTGAACCCAATTACTGTTAATTTCTGTCATGACCAGTTTGACTTTAGGTACAGTTTATCTCTTTAAAGCTCTGCATGTTAGTTACTGTTGGTTTTACTTTTACTCATTCCTGTGTTTCCCATCTTCAGTTATTTTCTCTTGTATTCTTTTTTTTTTTTTTTTTTTTTTGGTGTTTGCGTAGTTTCTTTGTCAATTCTTGCTTACTTGTGATTTATTTGCAGTCTTTACCAGATCCAAATGCTGCCAACCTCATCCATTTTTCTCCTTGTTGGTTTCCCCCTTCATCTCACATTTACTCTATGTAAATTTGAAAACTTAATCTTTAAATATACACTTCGATGTAACTGTCTCTTGCCTGTGATTGGATCCTTCTCAACAACACCTTGAGTCTATTTGATCAAGTCCCCCATCCAAATATAGGTTTTCTTTGACTTTGAATTTTGAATTTCCTAAATACATACGTAGCATGAAACTACAAATCAAAGAAATCCAAAGTAAATCAGATAAATCCTGAGTATTTTTCATTCTGTTAAGGTTACTGTCATTTTCAGCATGAAAACTATGGAATTATATATACATATTTTTTTAAATTGAAATGTCACTAATTCTCTAGAAGCATGGAATTTGCACTAGCTTGTGCTGTGCCCGTTGTTGGTTTTCTTGTCATTTATCATCGGTATTGTTTTTTTTTGTTTTTAACCACCATGTGAAGCCAAAGTCAAATTTCCATACATGTGAACAATTAAATTATGATCATTCATATTAATATCATTATTATTGGAACAAACAAAACATAATGATATCAGTATCAGCTGAGCTCTCATTTTATTGCCAAACTCTGGTTGAAAATGCCAAAAAAGCAATACACCATGTAAAAAGAATTAAGTGTGTAAATGGCACATTTACTCTGGGGGGAAATTAGTTTGTTTAGGAGATAATGAAGTACAAAGGGTAATATATCTAGTTGGTGAGCAAAGCACTGCAGGCATGACGCTGTGTGGTCATGACAAAGCATTGGGATGGAAAGATAGCAGAGGGAGGGCAAGTAAAAGTCTGTCCTTGCTCCTGGGGTTCTTTTGGTTGCTCTAGATCTCAGATCATGGCGATACATCTGCAGACGAAAGAAGTGGAGTCTGAGCGCAGTTTGATGGGGGTTCAGGGGGGAGTAGAAGACGTTTGACAGCTGCCTGAAAGCATTATGAGTGGTTGACAGTTTGGAAGTCTTTAAAGTGTGTGTTTTACTTGCAGCGTGTGTGTGTGTGTGTGTGTGTGTGTGTGTGTACTTTTCAAAAGTCAGTATTTATCGCTGCTTATGTAAAAAATGTATTTGTGCCAAGCCCGCAGAGCTCCTGCAGTCTCCCCACAGCAGTGTGTAAGATGGCTGCAGCGGCGAGGGAAAGCCCGGCTCGCTCGGAGGCCGGGAAGGGTTGAGAGCTGGGGGTGTGTGTTGGTGTGTGTGTGTGTGTGTGTGTGTGTGTGTGTGTCTCTTCCTGTCTCTTGTAACTGGTGGTGGTTGGGGGATCTGGGACAGTGGGGCACAGCGGCAAAGAGGCAGCGGTCCAACCTCTGCTAACATCCATCGGGCACAAAGCCAAGAGGCTGCTACTTCAACAAGCCAGGAATCTCTCTCTCTCTCACACACACAAACACACACACACACAACTCTACGCTCATCCACACACACTCAGAAAGTACACTGGTATTTACATGTCATTTAGCAGCAGGCCTCCTGGTCACTGATACTGCGCCGCTGCTGGCTGGCATTTGTTTGTTTGTTAAAGTCGAATCAGCGCCGTGCACCTAGTGCAGCATCGCAGCGAAGTTTGCAGTTTCCACATCAGCGTTTTTGTCATTTCTTTTTTTTTTTTTTTTTTGCTAAAGCAGAGTGTTTTTTTCTTTTTTTTAGCACTTCTGTTAAGTGTTTTTTTTTTTTTTTTTTGGGTGTAAAAGCGTCACAAATTGTTGCTGGCTTTAGCCATCAAACAGAAGGACGTGTTTTCAATTACGGTACAGAATTAGTTCCATTAAATTACAACCGCCCCATCTGCCACGGCAAAGGTGGATTTAAATATAAACGTCCAATTCCTATGAAAGCACGTAACTTAGAGGAAGATAGGAAGCTGTAAAAACATTTTGTTAACCCAATCTTTGTCTGTAAAGTCATTTTCTTGTTTATTAAATTAAAACTTGAAGAATAAATAGGAAGATGAAGAAATACCTCTAATATAATAGTGACCATAATACTTGTTATTTACAAGTGACTTTCAAAACATATAAGGGCACTGTTTGAACAAAGCAATAAAACAGGAATAAAATTACACAGGAAAAAATAGGACAATGTGCTTAGAGATAGTGGAGTTGTTGAAAATGTGGGTTTTGAGGCTGAATCTAAACACAGGGAGCGAGTCGATATGTCTAATGTCCAGTGGGAGAGACAGGGTTTTAGTTGCTTTCAACCTTAAATCACCGCACTGCATATAAGCCACAGCAGCCAACGGTTTTTGTTGTTGTCTCTGTTTGACAAAAAGCAAAACAAAAAAAATTGGATCTTCCACTAAAAAGCATTAGAAAAGAAGACAAAACCCTCACGATGCCAGTGTGAAGGCATCGCTCGTCATCTCTTAGAGCCGCCGACCTGGTTGCTTTTATGTCCGGCACAGTGGAGGCTGCAGTCTAAAGCAGCTGAAGGTGCCAAGATACAAACTGAATCTTGCTGGAATAATAAAAGGAGTATGCAGAGCCTTGCAAAAGTAGTGATAGCAAATGAACTTTTTCACATTAAAAGCATAAACCTTGATGTTATTTGTTGGGATTTTATGCAACAGACTGACACAAAGTTGTGCATAATTGTGAAGGTGGAGGGACATGGGTTTCTGCTTAGATTTCTTTTTTTTTGTATGGAATGTGTTTGTGTTCATTTTCCTTTATTCAGTTACACTTTAATAAAGTCTAGTGGAATCAATAGCCTTCAAAAGTAATCAAAATAATAAATAGATTCCACCCGTGTGTCATTTTAATCTCAGAATAAATATACCTTTCATGCAAAGGCCCAGAGGTATGACACCTGGAGGAGTTAAACAATTGAGGTTTTGTGAGGTATGACATTTCCTCTAAAAAAATAAAAATAAAATCTCTGTTCCTGCAGAGTTTATGTTGGCTATAAATTATGCACTCTACAAATCTGGCCTTCAGAGTAGACTTGAAGAAAATGTTCTTGTTGAATGTAACCACTAGTGAACTTTTCGGCAACACTAAGGGAAGTTAACACTGCATATGACCCTGAGTGTAATATCTCCATGATGGAACATGGTGGTGGTAGTGTCATGCGGTGGGGAGGCTTTTTTTCCAGGAGGGACAAATTCAGGGCAATCCTCGAAGGAAATATGTTAGATGCTACAAAAGACTTCAGACTAGAGTGAAGGACCACAATACCCCCAAAATTACAGTCAGAGCTTAACCAGAATAGTTTAGATCAACCATCTTGAAACTGAGAGCTACTTCATTGGTGTTGTGTCATACGAAGGGCTGCCAGTGCTGACCTTTAAACTAGAAGAGTCAGAGCTCACCTTGATGTAAGAATCTTAATGCTTTTTTAATTTTAGATTTGCCATATTTAAATCTATATAAATGCAAATGTGATCACAAAGGAAGAAATTCAAATTATGGATGCCGCTCACTGGAGGGTTTTCTATATTTAAAACAAGCTTGAAGACACCACATTTGGTCCCTGGGGACTACCTGGTGCCCGCGGGCTCCATGCTGGTGTCCACTGGTTTAGATCATAGCATGTTCATGTATAAGATTGGCCCAGTCAGAGTTCAGACCTAAATCCACTTGAGTTCTGAGGCAACGCTTGAAAATTGCAGTACACAGATGCTCTCCAACCAGTCTGACTGAGGTTGAGCTGTTTTGTAATAATTTAGATAAAATTCGGTCTGTAGTTGTAAAAAGCTGCTGGAGACACGTCTCTTTAAAAAGCTGTAGCTGTAGTTGCAACTAAAGTGTTGACACTCTGAGACTAAATAAAAATGCACACTCTACTTTTGAAAGTTGTATTTGCAAAAAGATTTCAAAAGCCAAGTATAGTTTTCCTTCCACTTTAGAAATATGCCCTGTGCACAGGGTGCGTCGTCTTAAGCTATAAAACCCTCGACTCTGCCTCTGTGAAATGCTTCCTGTTTTAATTTAACATAATCCAGATCAGTGCTTCTCAAGTTTGTGTAGCATTAAATCGTAATTTCAATTTTTTTATTTGAAAATGCAAACATTAAATGTTTCGTTTATATGAGTAAGGTAAAATGGCGAGAGGGGAAAACTAAAGTCTTGCTCTTGTTAGTCGTCAAATCACTTTGCTGCAAGCTATAGAAAACAATTCCTTTTACTGTATTTGTTTCTCAAAATACTAGATTCCTAACTTTTACATTTCTTCTTTGAAACTTTCAATTAAATTATAACAGAAAAGACAACAACTTTTGCATGAAACCAACATTAAGGCATCCTCTCCTACACTCACCAAATTTAAAGCATTTAAGTTCATCGTACTGGATCCTGTGGATCCTCACACTATGGACATCCAAAGCATCTGACTGATTTAAGATCCCAAAGGATGTCTGTGAAATGTGAAAAGGCTTTCTCTCTGTGTGGGGAAAGAATCTTTAACATTACATGTTATATGTGCTTGGCTATATGGAAAATTGCTGCCGATTTCATTCAATAGAACACAACTGATGTCTTATTTGGTGCGACCCGCTTCTGTCCTCTCTAGACAGATACAACTTTAGCTACTTAAATTTATTCTGTGTATGCTTCAAAACAGGAACTCAGCCAACTCTCTTAGGTCCTGTGTCAGGTCTCTGCTAGGTTTTTATCCTGTTTATCAAAGGCTACTGTAGATTTTTCTTTAGGTTTGTCCTGCTCCAGACAGACACAAAGACCTATCAGATAATGACAACATGGACAGATCTCCAGTCAAACGATGGAGACTTTACTTTTTACTTACATCAAGATGTTACAGTGTTAGCCTGGGTTTTTTTTTAGCCTTAATTTGCTAAAGACATGGCCTATTTAAGAATATTGCATATCAAATACGAGGGGTTTTAACCTCCTTTGTCTTCTGATATTGTTGTATAAGGTAAAATAGGTAAATGTAAAAAATAGCCACATGTAACAAACCACATGGAATATATACAATGTTGTATTATTGGCTATATATATATATATATATATATATATATATATATGTAAAGCGGTGCATAAATGTTCCAAAAGGGGGTGCTGTTTTCTGCAATTCCTGGCACTACCGCAATTCTAACATGTTTGTCCTGCTGGGGACACCGTAGTGCAGGGGATTTTTTGTGCGCGAACGCTGTATTCCTTACAGTGTGTTTACTGCCTGTAAGGTAAGCAGCAGCTCTGCTAGCCCGGTGTAAAAATATATTTTACATTAATATGGAGCTATTTCTATTTGGTCAGTTTGCCAGTTAAATACAAATTGCATTTTGTATTTGTGATGTTTGAATATTTTGTAAAAAAGAAAATGTTTGAATGCTGACAGTGTGTTTACTGCCTGTAAGGTGGACGAAATAAACGCGCCAAGGTCTCCCCACAACTAAGAGCCCTGTGTCCAGTTCCTCTTCTGCACGGAACACATCCCACCTTCACCCAAAAGAAAACACAACGCAGAGTCCATAGGGTGTCTTCTACCAGCTGCAGGTTTAAAGAGGGAAAGCCTGGGTTACATATACATATATATATATATATATATATATATATATATATATATATAGTATATATATATATATATATATATATATATATATATATATATATATATATATATATATATACGTACAAACATACAAAGACAAAAGCTCTCTATTTACTGATCTGTCCGATCCTGATCCTGAAAAATGAAGCGTAACTGAAACAATGAGAACCTGGATAAAAAGGAAATGAGTTTCCTCTGGAGGTTGGCAGGACTTAGCCTTAAAAACAGGTTGGGTATCATCCTGGGAACCTTCACAGTAGAGCTGTTGCTTCTCTACTTTGAAAGAAGTCAATTAAAGTGGTTCTGGGACCTGGTCAGGATACTCTCTTCAAAGGGGTTTACAGGCACGTCCCACTGGAAGGAGACCCGGGGGAAAACAGAGAACTTGAGGAACAACTTATCCGGTCTGGCCCAAAGGCCCCTTAGGAACCCCAAGAATGGTCAAGTGGATGTTGCTGGGGAGATCTGGCTTTCCCCCTGGACCTGTTGCCCCCCGTGACCATATCTCAGATAAGAGGAAAGGATGTATGTATGGACGGATGGATTTATGGATGGAGATGTATTGGTGTGGTTATTCTCTTTCATACTTTAGCTTCATCTTTGTTTTTGTACACAAAGTACATTTTCTTCAAAACGAGATCACTAATATGTCAAACCGTTCTAATTGCAATTGGTGAGCAAAGTGTCTTTTTAACATGAGCTCATGTTTTAGCGTGTAGGTTGAAGAACAACAGGCAGATGGCCTTTTCCCATTCCTTATGGGCAGTGGGAGATGAGAATGTAGGTGTAAGCAGGAATGCTGGAAGACAGACCAGGCTTTGACCGAGACAGAAGTCTCTACTGCTTAGGTCACCCGTCTCCCTCCCTTTTTCGTGTCTGTTTTTGTTCTTCCTTTCCCCTCTTCCATATTCATCCCAGTGCGCAGCGAAGACATCTTTGCATTCTCTGCCAAGACTGGGTAAATAAAGACAGCTCACCTGTGGCAACGACACAGCGAGTGTGCTTTTTAAGGTAGGCACCGCACATCATGAAAGAATTACATTTATCTCCAAAGATCTGGTAATGAGGATTGCTTGTGACTCCCCCGACTGTTTTTCAGTGCTGCAGTCTTGAGTTTTGTGATTAAAATCAACATGTACACATGGTGTAGCAGCATGGTGACTTTGATCTTCTGATGCTTTGTCTGCACAGTTAAACTGTCTTCTCTTTGTCGCTGTGAAATCCAGTAAAGTGTGGCGTGCAATCTTTTATCCTCCGCAGCTCGTTTGATTTGAAATTCATACATTGTCTGCAAAGTGTCCTTCCTAGTTGTTTTGGCTTGAGTGGTTCAAAGAAAAGAAGAGAGAGAGAGAGAAAAGGAGGTCTGAGGTTAGTCCCTATACGAGTAATTGGGCCGTGATTTGTGTTGGAAGCTGCTATGAAAAATATAAAAGTGAGAGTTGTGGCTAGAGCAGAAACATAATGTTGTCTGTCACTCCTCAGTAAAGTCTGTTCTGGAGGGAGGAAAAAAAAAAACGCTGCACTTCCTCTTGACTTAGCAATGCCACATCTAATCATGACTGTAAATAATGCATGTTCAGAGCTTGACTCATGGTTTTGAAGTTTAATGCAAGAGACAGAGTCACCCAAAGCCTTGCTGTGTGAGCCGGTGCATACCTGCAATGGTGCAGATGATTTACTAGGAGGAAAACACGGTAGAAACATTAGAATGACATGGGTTTTTAAGCAAACATTCTTCTTTTCATTGATTGAATTGTGGTGTGCCACTAAATAAACATTTTATGTATCATGGTTACAGTACCTGCAAAGGTATTCAAGCCCTTTGCACCTTTTCCAGTTTTCGAAAGTCACAACCACAAACTCTGCTGTATTTTATTGAGAGTTTAGTGTGCTAAAGCAACAGAAAGCAGAGCAACAAGTGGAGAAAAAAACATGACATGGCAAAAACAAATATAAAATCAAATGTGTGGAATGTGTGAAATTGACTCACATTATGCTGTAATTACAGCCGCACCTCCTTTAGGGTATGTCTCTACCACCATTTGACATCTTGAGACTGATTCTTTTTGTCCATTCATCTTTGAAAAAATAGCTAAACTTCAGTCAAATTAAATCGAGAGCAAACGTGAAGAGTATTTTTCAGTCTTGGTGCAGATTCTTAATTGAATTTAGATCATTCATGTTCCTGGTAGATTTAGGTTTAGATTCAGGCTGATGTCAGTTTTCCTGCCACATTGAGTCTTTTGCATGTACGTCCAAATGTTTAGTTTTAGCGTCACCTGACCAGAACATCTTCTTCCACAGCTGCACATGCACTGTCCCCTACTTGGCTTGTGGCAAACTGCTAATAGGACTTTCTTCTGTGTGCCACTGAAAGTTGTCCAGTCAACAGATTCTTCCACCATATATGAGGAACTCTGCTGCTCCTCTTGGAAGCCTCTCTGATTTCCCTGTCAGCTTAGGTCTTGTTAGTTTTGCAGAAGTGCTTCCTTTCCATTTTCAGTTGATGGACTGGTGAGAGCTTGGGTAGTTTTATACCCTGTCATGGTTGAGTTTTGGTTTGGCTTTGTTTTTCTGTTACTTTCATTTTTTCATCTCTTTTGGGTTAGGTTTGACTTTATTTATTGTTAGTTTTCAGTCATCAGTTATTTTCTGTCAATTTTCACTTCTCCTCCTCAGCAGTCAGTCACACCTGATATCATTTGCTGGTTAATTAGTCAGACCCTGGTGTCACCTGTCAGTTCTCTATTTAAACCTCCCTCTGTCTTTAGTTCAGCACTGGGCCGTCATCATCATCCCACACCTCTCCATGCCAGTCCCCGGTTTGCCTTGGAAGCTTTGTTTTGCTCCTTTTGTTAAGGTTAGTCCTGTCAGTCACTCTAAAGACTGTTCGTTCACTGTTTGTTCCTGGAGAGGTTCTGCTCTGTGCCCTGGTGTCTCTCAAGTTCTGCTAACCTGACTAGCCGCCCTGGAGAAGCTCAGCTCTGAGCCCTGGTGTCTCTCAAGTTCTGCTAACCTGACTAGCCGCCCTGGTGAAGCTCAGCTCTGAGCCCTGGTGTCTCTCAAGTTCTGCTAACCTGACTAGCCGCCCTGGTGAAGCTCAGCTCTGTGTCCTGGTGTCTCTCAAGTTCTGCTAACCTGACTAGCCGCCCTGGTGAAGCTCAGCTCTGTGCCCTGGTGTCTCTCAAGTTCTGCTAACCTGACTAGCCGCCCTGGTGAAGCTCAGCTCTGTGCCCTGGTGTCTCCAAATGAACTGCTAACCTGAGTGCTATGAGGCCTGCTAGCCGAGCAGCTCTTAGCAAGTGTGGACTCTCTGTCTCCGGGCCGTCAGCTCCTGCCATCACCTTCTCTCCGTTCCTGTACAACCAGCTCCTCTGGCCTCATCAAACCTCCACCCATCAACCTTGTAATAAATACTCTCAAACTTTTAGTCCCGTGTGTGCATCCTGAGTTTATCGGTAAACAAAATCGTGACAGTACGGCCCAGTCACAAGGTGAACTCAGGCGCCATGCGGGACTTACCTGCAGGAGTTGACGACCCGGAAATCATTGCATATTTAGAGATGTGCCAACGTCAGATGAGGGAAAGGTACGCCAGGATGGCTTCTGCCCGGAACCCTGCGCCACCGATCCGGGCCAACTCTACTCCCCTGGTGGTCCAAGTGGGTGTGGTAACGGCTACTTCAGAGCCCGGGAAAGGAAGCCGCTCAGCCTCTCGTCGTCTCGGTCATCATCTCCATGACTCACAGCTGGCCCCTCGAGTAAAGCACATCGTTCCACCTAGCAGACCCCCACGCATCGAGGAGAGCCAGCTGTGGGAGTTCTACTACGGAGACCGAGACGACCTTCTGCCCTGTTGGCCAGCTGCCACCCCCGAGATTGCCTCAGATTCCTCATCTGTCCCCTCCCGGCGAAGACGGCGTAACCACCGGCGCGGAGGGTCCGTCAAGGTACAAGAGGAGGATCCGCCTCCAACCTCGGCGATCTCCGAAGCCTGTAGTCCGGCGCCGCTCTCCGAAGCCTGTAGCCCGGCGCCGCTCTCCGAAGCCTGTAGCCCGGCGCCGCTCTCCGAAGCGTGTAGCCCGGCGCCGCTCTCCGAAGCGTGTAGCCCGGCGCCGCTCTCCGAAGCCTGTTGCCCGTCACAGCCCGAAGTAGCCGAAGAGTTGGTTCAGTCTCCGCCCGAAAGCTCCGAGCTGCCTAAAACAGACCCGTCGGCCGACGAGGTAGTTGTTTCGCCTCAAGCCGAGGCCTCCGAGGGAGCTGTTCTGCCTCAAGCCGAGGCCTCCGAGGGAGCTGTTCCGCCTCAAGCCGAGGCCTCCGAGGGAGCCGCTTTGCCTCAGCCCGAGGCCTCCGAGGGAGCCGCTTTGCCTCAGCCCGAGGCCTCCGAGGGAGCCGCTTTGCCTCAGCCCGAGGCCTCCGAGGGAGCCGCTTTGCCTCAGCCCGAGGCCTCCGAGGGAGCCGCTTTGCCTCAGCCCGAGGCCTCCGAGGGAGCCGCTTTGCCTCAGCCCGAGGCCTCCGAGGGAGCCGCTTTGCCTCTGTTCAAGTCCCGTGAGGAGGTCCAGGAGGACCTGCCTCCGCCCAAGCCTCGTGAGGAGGTCCAGGAGGACCTGCCTCCGCCCAAGCCTCGTGAGGAGGTCCAGGAGGACCTGCCTCCGCCCAAGCCTCGTGAGGAGGTCCAGGAGGACCTGCCTCCGCCCAAGCCTCGTGAGGAGGTCCAGGAGGACCTGCCTCCGCCCAAGCCTCGTGAGGAGGTCCAGGAGGACCTGCCTCCGCCCAAGCCTCGTGAGGAGGTCCAGGAGGACCTGCCTCCGCCCAAGCCTCGTGAGGAGGTCCAGGAGGACCCGCCTCTGGCCTCGGTTTCCACCGAGACCTGTAGCTTGGCACCTCCTCCAACTGATCCGTTTGGCCGGAGCCGCAGACTGCGGACTTCGAGCCGCTCGACTCTGCCTCGTCGGGGCCGTCCACCACGGCGCCCGTCTCTGACTCCTCTGTTTGGCCGGAGCCGCAGACTGCGGACTTCGAGCCGCTCGACTCTTCCTCGTCGGGGCCGTCCACCACGGCGCCCGTCTCTGACTTTCCTGTTCGGCCGGAGCCGCCGACCGTGGTCTCCGGGCCGCTTGACTCTGCCTCGTCGGGGCCGCCCTCCTCGAGGGTTTAATCGAGCGATGCTGCTCCGCCGCCTGCCTCGTCCAGGACGACCTCCACGAAGACTTTTTCTTTTTTTTGCTTAGCAGCCGTTTTTGCCTGAGCCCTTAAGGCCAGTGCCTTGTTGTTTTTTTTGGGCTCGATTTCAGTTTTTGATTTACTTAGGATTTTTGGGGTGTTAGAGTTATTTAGGGGTTCTTGTTTTCTTAGAGTTCTTAGTCTCTGTTTTGCTTTTGTTTTTCCTGCTCCGTTTTAGGATTCTAGATTTCGCCTTAGTTTCCAGGCTTTGCTTTATTTCCTCATTTACAGCCTTAGTTCTCTGGTTTTCTCGTTAGTTTACTTATTCATGTTCTAGTTTTCTTGTTTTGCCTTAATTTCTAGTTTAGCTTTAGTCTCATAATTTTGCTTAAGTATTGTTTTTTACCTTAGTTTTTCAGCTTCAGTTTGTGTTACACTAGCTATCTAGTTTTACATTAGTTTACCAGTTCGGGTCCTAGTTTCTCTGTTTTGTTTTTATTTTCTGGTATCGTTTTAGTTTTCTGCTTAGTGTTTTTGTCTTGATTCAGGGGTAGCTTTAGTTTTTTCTTTTGTGGTGCTATCCCTGTTCTAGTCTTGCCTTTATTTTCTAATTCTTAGTTTAAATTCTTTATTTTGTCCTGCGCTCTCCCAGCGCTCCTTAGTTCCTAGCGCTTGCTTAGGTTTCTGACCCCTGATAATGAGCTGTTTCACGCTCCTTCGGTTTGGCTTAGTTAAGTTTTTTGTCCTTCTTGTTCCTCGGCCTTCTTAAATTTTGACCCCTTGGATCCTCGGCGTGTTATAACGCCCTTTGTCTCCTGACGTATTAGGATGCCCTTTGTTCCTGGTTCCCTGGTGTTTAGATTTCTAGCGTTTAGATTTAGTGTTCCCGACGTGCTTAGACGCGCTCTGTTCTCGATTCCCCGGCGTGTTAGGACGCCCTCTGCTTTCGGTTCCCCGGCGTGTTAGGACGCCCTCTGTTTTCGGTTCCCCGGCGTGTTAGGACGCCCTCTGTTTTCGGTTCCCCGGCGTGTTAGGACGCCCTCTGTTTTCGGTTCCCCGGCGTGTTAGGACGCCCTCTGTTTTCGGTTCCCCGGCGTGTTAGGACGCCCTCTGTTTTCGGTTCCCCGGCGTGTTAGGACGCCCTCTGTTTTCGGTTCCCCGGCGTGTTAGGACGCCCTCTGTTTTCGGTTCCCCGGCGAGTTAGGACGCCCTTTGTTCTCGGTTCCCCAGCGTGTTGGGACGCCCTCTGTTCTCGGTTCCCCGGCGTGTAAGTACGCCCGTTCCTTCCCTTTGGCGTTAAGTACGCCCGTTCCTTCCCTTTGGCGTTAAGTACGCCCGTTCCTTCCCTTTGGCGTTAAGTACGCCCGTTCCTTCCCTTTGGCGTTAAGTACGCCCGTTCCTTCCCTTTGGCGTTAAGTACGCCCGTTCCTTCCCTTTGGCGTTAAGTACGCTCGTTCCTTCCATTTGGCGCTGTCGTGCGCTCGTTCCTTCCCTTTGGCGCTGTCGTGCGCTCGTTTCTTCCCTCTGGCGCTGTCGTGCGCTCGTTTCTTCCCTCTGGCGCTGTCGTACGCCTGTTTCTTCCCTCTGGCGTTGTCGTACGCCTGTTTCTTCCCTCTGGCGTTGTCGTACGCCTGTTCTTCCCTCTGGCGTTGTCGTACGCCTGTTCTTCCCTCTGGCGTTGTCGTACGCCTGTTCTTCCCTCTGGCGTTGTCGTACGCCTGTTCTTCCCTCTGGCGTTGTCGTACGCCTGTTCTTCCCTCTGGCGTTGTCGTACGCCTGTTCTGCCTTGTGGCGATGTTCGCCTGTCAGCGTCGGTTAGATGCCCTTTGTTGGCCTACCAGGGGCTGTTAGTAACCCCTTTAGTCCGCTTTTGTTTTTCCTTGTTTCAGATCGCCCTGAGTGGGTAGTTTTTTGTTTTTGGCCCACCATCCGTACCACCCTCCACCCACCCAGGTTAGATCAGCTTGGTTATGACTCTTGCCCGCCATCCTGCCTTCCCTCCACCCACCCTGGTTCGGTCACTTTGTAGTTTGTTTTGTTTGATGTTAGGCCGTCCGGAGTCCGGCCTTGAGGGGGGGGTAATGTCATGGTTGAGTTTTGGTTTGGCTTTGTTTTTCTGTTACTTTCATTTTTTCATCTCTTTTGGGTTAGGTTTGACTTTATTTATTGTTAGTTTTCAGTCATCAGTTATTTTCTGTCAATTTTCACTTCTCCTCCTCAGCAGTCAGTCACACCTGATATCATTTGCTGGTTAATTAGTCAGACCCTGGTGTCACCTGTCAGTTCTCTATTTAAACCTCCCTCTGTCTTTAGTTCAGCACTGGGCCGTCATCATCATCCCACACCTCTCCATGCCAGTCCCCGGTTTGCCTTGGAAGCTTTGTTTTGCTCCTTTTGTTAAGGTTAGTCCTGTCAGTCACTCTAAAGACTGTTCGTTCACTGTTTGTTCCTGGAGAGGTTCTGCTCTGTGCCCTGGTGTCTCTCAAGTTCTGCTAACCTGACTAGCCGCCCTGGTGAAGCTCAGCTCTGAGCCCTGGTGTCTCTCAAGTTCTGCTAACCTGACTAGCCGCCCTGGTGAAGCTCAGCTCTGAGCCCTGGTGTCTCTCAAGTTCTGCTAACCTGACTAGCCGCCCTGGTGAAGCTCAGCTCTGTGTCCTGGTGTCTCTCAAGTTCTGCTAACCTGACTAGCCGCCCTGGTGAAGCTCAGCTCTGTGCCCTGGTGTCTCTCAAGTTCTGCTAACCTGACTAGCCGCCCTGGTGAAGCTCAGCTCTGTGCCCTGGTGTCTCCAAATGAACTGCTAACCTGAGTGCTATGAGGCCTGCTAGCCGAGCAGCTCTTAGCAAGTGTGGACTCTCTGTCTCCGGGCCGTCAGCTCCTGCCATCACCTTCTCTCCGTTCCTGTACAACCAGCTCCTCTGGCCTCATCAAACCTCCACCCATCAACCTTGTAATAAATACTCTCAAACTTTTAGTCCCGTGTGTGCATCCTGAGTTTATCGGTAAACAAAATCGTGACATACCCTAACTTTGCTTTAAAAAAAGTAGACATCTTTCTCCCTGACCTGCCAGCTGTATGTCTCGGTCTTCATAATGTGGTTTACTCACTAATATTCTCTCATAAACCACGAGACCTTTAGAGAACAACTGGAATTATTAAGTTAAGCACACATGGACTTTGTTTATTAATTAGATGACTTCTTAGTCAACTATATATTGAGTCTACATATATTAGTCTGTCTGTATCTATGTATATATGTTATAAATAGTTTGTGTAGGGGAGTCAGAGCAAAGTGTGGCTAAATGTTAATTGAAAAAGGTGAATAGAAAAATTTTATCAAATCTGAGGTCCCTGGCAGAAATGCCTGTCCTTCTTTAGTCCATACTTCAGAAGAAAACCTTTTTTTTTTTCCCCCAAATCTGCCGACCTCAAGGTTTTATTTTGATGTTAGTTGATGGTGAACGACCCCATCAGCGTTCACATCATGAAAAGGGCAGATTTTAAAAGCAAATAAACAAATACATCTCCTTTCTGCTTTCACGCTTCATTGTGTCAAGCGTGGCCCCTGTGGCCTTATTCCCACTTTAGAGAAATGAATAAAATCTGTCAGCAGCACCATAAAGGTCCCAATTTCATTACTTTCAGAGGATTGGAGCTCAAGTAAGATCCTTGAAGTGCTAACTACATGCAGAGTCTCATGTGACCTCTGATTACCAGGGAAGAGAATGAGGCAGAGAGAGCAGAGGAGAGTTTGAGGGATGTGCTGATTCACATAAGAGTCGCCTACACTAACCAGAGCTGTCTGATTCTGGAGCGGGGAGAAAAAGAAGAGGAGAGATAACAGGAGACAGCAGCGAGAAAGAGATGGGGATGATTCATGTGAAAAGAAAAGAAAAGTAAAAAAAAAAGCCTCCTCTAGCAGATATGGAATGAGGTAACTCTGCAGAAGAAAGAAATGGTGGAGAGAAGAATGAATGAACAACAGATGGAGGTGGAGAAAAAACAGGGAGGCAAAAGGAAGGTAAAGATAAAGAAAAGGGATTAGTCTGCTCCGAAATAAAGTCTTTGGCTGCTTCTCACCGGGGAGCTGTAAACTCACATGTTGACACTGCAACAAAATTTTTCTCCTCATAATTTAATTTATTACCCCCTGAGCTTGGGAGAGAAGTTCTGAGAAGAAAGTAAATTGAAAGGCTTTAAATCAGCAGTGGTTTCTTGTAAATGTGAACATTTACCAGCTATGTTATGGCTTCTAAAGCTGTTCTTCATGCATCAACGTATAAAAATAAGAATCTTGTGTAAAGTTGTTCATTTTGAACTCCCTAAAAGAGCTTTTTGTCATCGTTGCTCACGCTCATTCGGAAATAAAAGTGTTGACAAAACCATGAATTTTTCTGTCTTAAGAAAAAAAAAGAAACTGCAACACAGAATGAGTAAATGAGTTTACTTAGCTAAAAAAAACATGCCCAACTAAACTGAACAAACTACACAATTAAGCTGTTTAATGCTTCTCTTCGTCTCATCATTTCTTGTCCTTTATTAGCTATACTAGATTGAACCGTTCAGAACTTTTATTTCATAGATTCAGCAACATGTCAACCATTCCTCTAGGATTTTGGTCAGTATTGATTCGGTGACGCCATGATTTGTGTGATGCATATCCATGATCCACCACCTTCCATTGGATGGAGATCTGGTGACCGTGTAGGCAGTTCTACAACTAATTCTCATATCAAATTAACCAATTTGAAACTATTTAAACTAACGTGGTGTATTACCGCGTAGGAACTAATAATTAGAAGATGGGTACACTGTGGTCATAAAATGATGGACATGGTCTGCAGCTTAGGCAGGCTAAGGTCTATAAATCATGCTACAGAAAATCTCCCCCACTCTATTCAACCACCAGCAGCTGCCTGAACATTGATCCAAAACGGGATGGATTCACGCTGTCATGTTGTTTGGCCCCAAAATCTGACCCCGCTATCTGAATGCTGCAGCTGAAGTCAAGACTCCACGGACCAAGCACCATTTTTCAAATCTGTTATTGTCTAGTTTTATTGAGCCCGAGCAAACTGTAGCCTAATTTTTCCTGACGTAAGTGGCATTGGTTGCTGCCCGCTACTGCTGTAGCTCATCTGCTTCAAAAGTTCAACGTTCTGTTCGTTCAGAGGTGGTATTATGGATTGGTTGGCTTTGAGATACTGCTGCCTCCGTATCGTCTCAAACAAGTCCAGCTTTTCTGCTGTGACCTCCGAGATCAACAAGACATTTTCTTCCGCTCACCTGCTGCTCACTGGACATTTTTCTTCTGTTTTGGATGATAGATCTGATAGATTTGTTTGTTTGAAACGCCAGTAGATCAGCAGTTTTTAAAACACTGACATCCACCCATCTGACACCAACCACTGTGCCTTCTCTCAAAACCCCTCTACTTTCCTGTTTGATGCTCGGTTTAAACTTTTGCAAGTTGTCTTCTCCATTTCTAGATAGGGGCAATGACGCAAGAGTCAGGGAGCTCATTCCTTTAACTGGCGGGTTGCTGGTTTGATCCTCCGATCTGACCGCCTCAGTCGTTGTGTCTTTGGGCAAGACACTTAACCCGAAGTGCCTGTTGTCGTTGATCAGCATGTGAATGCGTGAATGACTGATTGTAGAGTACCGTATTTTCCGGACTATAAGTCGCAGTTTTTTTCATAGTTTGGCTGGGGGTGCGACTGATACTCTGGAGCGACTTATGTGTGAAATTATTACACATTTTTACCGGTATATCATTACACCTGTTATTTTCACACCAAACAGAAGACAAGCTTTGCGCGGAGCGGGGGGAAGGAGACATGTTTTGCACGGACGAGCGTGGTGGTGTGGGGTGGGGTGTTGGAGAAGACAAGCTTTGTGCAGACGACCGGCGAAGCGGAGCACCTGTTATTTCACTATATGCACGCGCGAAAGAAACAACAAAAAAACGCCTGTTACCGTCAAATAAATATGCAAGCATATCGACTTAGGTGTAGCGTGAGTTTTGCAAGGCGGCCGCCTCACCAAGATAGCGCTGCGGGAAACACTGGTACAATTATTCAGCCTGTTGTTGCCTCTGTTCTATTTTTATTTAAAATTGCCTTTCAAGATGACATGTCTGTTCTTGATGTTGTATATTATCAAATAAATTTCCCGACTTATATATGTTTTTTCCTTCTTTATTATACATTTTATGGCTGGTGCGACTTGTACTCCGGAGCGACTTATAGTCCAGAAAATACGGTAAATGGCATCTTCGGACTTGATAAAGCGCCATACAGGTACAAGTCATTTAAATACCACAAAGCACTGAGTTGCCACCACGTGATTGGTGTGTTTTCTATTTCTGTAACTGAACAAGTATACATAATAAAGTGGCTGATAAGTAAATGATCCTTC
The DNA here is from genome assembly GCF_011125445.2 of Fundulus heteroclitus. NCBI lineage: Eukaryota > Metazoa > Chordata > Actinopteri > Cyprinodontiformes > Fundulidae > Fundulus > Fundulus heteroclitus. Next base: position 5,590,964 of record NC_046383.1, read on the forward strand.
CATACTTCATAAATACTTACCCATTTTGTTCTTATTCCTATTTTCTATTAGTTACATTACAGGCATACTATGTAGAGAATCTGCTTGTCTACACGTGGGTAGATTTGCTTTAAAAACAAGATAGCCAATGACAGCTTGTCTATATTAAGTCAACACTGGATCCAATAGCCAAAGTTGGCAGAAAACATTGTATATTAACCTGAGTTTTTTGACCTTCAGCCTTTTGGATTATTTGTGTTTTATCCATGGGGGAATGTGTGTATTTGTATTTGTGTGTGGGTGGGTGGGTGAGCATGTGTGTCGAAATAGGTGTGTTTGTATTGTATTTGTTTTTATCACCTGGAGGTGCACAGTTGTTAGAGCACAGATAATGGCAGAAAGCCTGAAACATTCGGCACCTCAGAGCGGCAAAGGGCATACTGCCATCCCATGCTGGGCAAGCCAGGCCTGGGACCTGGCTCCCACCCCCGGTAGTAAGACCGGTCAGCACCAAGGGGATTGTTAATCTGCTTTCACAATTATGTTACTGCGCAGACAGGTGAAAATAAGTTCAACTCTTCTCTTAATAGCTACACATCTGGATTGGGTGTATCGGGTGACTGTGCTGTTGCAAAGGTTAAACGTTGGGTTTTACTGCAAGGGAGAATGACATCAACCCGTGAAAAACCCTCTGATAAGAACCTTCTGACCGAACACGAGGGAGAGCGGCTGGTCCTGGTCCAGGCACGTCTGCATGTGTCTGGTGCAGGTGGCTGAAGGTGTATTTGGAGGCAAAGCATGTGTTCAATCATACGTAGTGAAAAACATCAAAAATAGAAAAGCCTGGGACCAGACTTATCAGGACCTGTGAACCTGGAAAAGCTTCTGCTGCCTTCAAAGCCACACACATGAGTGTCTTAGCTTGAGTGTTTATTCCGTTTGTTGGTGAGCGTAGACTTCTTCTGCCCTTGTCTTTTTTTTTTCCCTTTTTTTGTCCATCAAGGGGATTGCACTCCTTCATGTTGCCTTACATGCCCTCGCACTGTAAAAGTCCGGAATAAAAGAGGCTTCTTGTCTGCGTTTGTTTTTTTTAGAGTTTAATGGAATGGAATAATGGGATAAAACCGCTGCCATGTCGTGATTCAGGTTTCTTCTCTTTTACACACCGGCCAGAGTTATTACATTTGGCTCAAATTGAGTGCATTTGCGAGAACATATCGATAAAAACGTCATCAGTATTATTTTTGCTTTCCTTTTTTTGCGACAGAACTTTACAATATATTGAATCACAATTCCAATATGAATCCAATTGAAAAGGGCTGCTTGGGGACCATATTTGCTAGGCTATTGTAATTAAAGTGCAATGCGTTCATGCGGCCAGTAGTATCCTATTGAAACAAGATATTTACATACACTGTCACACAACCCTTTTTCCACTGTCAGACATTAAATCAGACTAAACATTTTCAATATGTTTTGACTCCCAGAAATGTTTGCTTAGATTTAATTTCAGAGATAGTGTTTACATCCATTTCAATAGTGTTTAGTAAAATTGTAAGCCTTGTTAACTGTATGACTTAAGTCAAATGTGTTGGGTTTCCTTACATAATCATTTCATGATATTTTTCTGGAATATTTTTACCTATATTTCCTCACAGAACCAACTTGTGGAACACATTGCTCTAACACACCTTTTCAGCTGTGCCTGCAATTTTTTCCATGGGACTGAGATCTGGGCTTGGTGATGGCCGGTGATACAGCAATGATAACTAGGATTTTATATAGCGTGTGGCTTCTCTCCAAAACCAGCAAGTGCGTTGGTCACAGTTGTATTTGTTCTGCTTTTCATATTTTATGATAATTCACTGAAACATGCACAATTTAGTTGCAAATTTCTGCAGGATGACCCGCACTCGACCCAGTTTGACATTAAAGCCCCAATGATCAGTCTGCCATGCTTTCTTTACGGCCACTGAATACGAGACAGATCTTGCAAAAGTTCATTGCACCGAGTTCTGTTAAAGACATTTTTTGGGCGCGGGGGGTTGCTGGTTATGCTTGTGATGCTTTTTATGCCTCTCACCTTCATGTAATAATCCGGAGGGGGGGCAAATTCAAAAAGACATTCCTATAACACACGCCTCTGTTTGTGCATTTTAGCTGCGGGGCGGCCCTCGTGGCCGGGATGCCGCTGTGTGCCGTGCCAGTCCGCTGTGGACGGTGACGGGCCGGAGGAAGGAACTGAGTGCCGGAGACTGAGAGGAAGCAGCCCCCACCAAACGGGAGAGATGAATCTCTGCTGGAATGAGATCAAACGCAAGTCCCACAACATTCGGTAAGTGGAGATTGAAGAATGTAAAAAATAAAGCTTCTTTTTCTTCTTCTTTCTTTACTTTGACCTTCAAGGTCTCTTCTGTCATCGTCATTACTGCTTTTGACTTAAAGATCTCAAAAATGTTTCCAGAACTTCTTGATTTGTAAGCTGCATCTAAAGGAGGAACTAGCGAATAGAGATGATTTAAGCTCAAGGAGCTTAGCAGAAATCATAAACACAACTTGGTTTTCATGAAAGTTTAACTGCTTATTTGAAGGACTTGAAATTGTGAAACACATTAATAAGTTATACAAAACAAATGAAGAGATGACGCAGACTAGGCGTAGTGAGAACTTATGACACAACATCAATTAAGGCTCAAGTTCCAACATTTCTCATTCTTCAGGGTGCGTTGTCTCAGCTCTTCTCTCTTATCAGTTGGGAGGGACTAAAACGCATCCTTCATGTACTTAAAAATGAGATGGAAAGTTTTGTTATATCTGCACTTAGCATTGTGAACAAATACATTCAGTTCAGTGCATTCATGAGGCATTTTAGTGACATCTGGACTTATGAAGCTATGTTGCTGAAAAACTGTAATGGGTGTTATTCATCTATAAGAGTGGTGGTGTGGGTAAATTACATTGTGCTTAAACAAAATCTGTTTTATTAATGTAGAGCTAAATCTAGTTGTGACCAAAATGTTCTCCCAGTGAGACTAGTTTACAAATGTAACACCTTGATGTAGTTATTACCTAAAATGAGGTATGACATTATCTACCAGCTAAACTCTGTGAAATAAACTTTCAATTTGTGCAAATGTTAAAGCCCCAGTCTCTAAAATTTATATCCATCTAGTGGTGCGCTAAACGAATTACCTTGCAGTTAAGCGTGTTATAACTACTACAGAAGCCGCGTAGTGTCAGAAACGTGACAATGTCAACAAGCATGTTCTCCATGTCTCTGGTAGCAACCTACTGCTAATAGCTAATAGTTACGATAATCGTATGAAATTGTTTTTGGTGGCCTGCAAATTCAGAGCTCATTTGATGAAGTGAGAGGGACATAAACAAACTAGCAGTCTCTGCCAGGAGGACAGAGTTGTTGCTGGACTATAATGCCCTGTCTCTAACATAACACCAAAGTAAACTTCATTGAGCAGAAAGCTTGCAACCTCCACATCGGTTTTGAATATCCGCTCCTTCATGAATTGTCTCCATCTGGTAATAGCTATGCCGATATAGGCTCTCGTTTTCTCTCGCTTTTTACTTCTTCTTTTATCTTGGTTACTTTCTCTTCCCTCTCGCTGGGCAAATAATATGGGTGGTCCTCCATTTCAACAGAAAACGGCAAATAGAATGATCCACGGTGGTCTTTGCTTGTTTTATACTCCTCCTCCACCGAAAGCATGTCTTCATATAGAAGACAGAAAAAACGTGTATGGCTGAAAAGTTTGACCCCTTTCAGCTACGGAAATCAGAAATAGCACATGGCGTCTTTCATTGGGTGCACCACCAACACCTATGTATTTGTAAAAAACTCATTCTAAGCTATGAGAACACATTTAATTTTTGTTATTTGACATTGGTAGAATATGTATTTATGAAAGCAATTCTTGATTTTTGCTAACAGAAAGCCAAATTAGGTACAAACTGTCCCTTTAAACCTGCACGACACTGAAGCTAAAGAGCATTGGTGTCGCTACATTGCCTTTGCGAAAGGCACCGTAAATGAGGTGCCTTGGATTTTCTTAAGGCATATCAGAGAAAAAAAAACATGCATTCTTTTTTTCTTTACAGCTTTTTTGTTGCTCTGTCACAAAAAACTGCTATAAAATACATTAAATTTTGTGGTTGTAAAGCAATAACTGTGAAAAGGTGCACTGTACATGTAAATGTTTCTTAAGAAAATTAACACTGCACTCTTTGGTATGCTATTTCCTGCTCAGGCAGAAGTCGTTTTTTTTTGTGTTTACAAAGAAATTCCTTTATAACAGCATAACGCCAATGGGAGAAATATACTTGAAAAAAAGCTCAACACCCAAGACAGACAATTGTTTCATGCAGCAAAGCCTACAGAACTACACGACATTTGTGCCAGCCATCTGAGCTATGGCATTTAACTGTTTACAGCATGGAGTGGGATGACACGGCCTGTGTGGGCACCCTCATGTACCCACTGTATCCAACTTTGTGCCACTGTGACATCTGTACTTCCCACATGCTGAGCACTTGCACAATACAACCACCCATCCCCATTCAAACTATTACCGCTGCCCCTATCAACCCCCTCCTAGTGCTGGTAATGCTAAATAATGTGTTGTCCTCCGTGTCTCGGGACCATGTGTTGTCTTAACTGATTGTAAGACAATCCTGCAAGGGCCTGATAACACCTGCAGGCAGGAGGCCCATGGTAGCTTGGGAGGTGCTGCATAGATTCACTGTTTTTAGCTGTGTACACCACAAAAGTGTTTCTAATGGAAGCATGACAAGAGGAAAGCTAATGTATAAAAAGCCCGACAAAAAGCCCCATTGGTACTTTATCATAACACATATAGGGCACTTAGCAATAAATGTGCTCTAGTCAGTAAAGACCAAGATACAATTTTTTTTAGGCATGGATTCAGAATGCTTTGCGTGGCAGAAAAATAACACCACATACCATCTGAAACACATTTCCAAAGTGGTGGCAGCATCATGCTGAGGGATTGTTTTACCTCAGCACTGAACCCTCTGAAAATGGTAGGTGTACAAATGTAAACAAATTAGACAAATTATCTGATTTGTGATTATTCAATTTTATGACTAGACCGTTTTTGCCCATTTCTTTTTTTTTTTTAAAGTTCTCCAGATTTGACAGACTATGCGGATACTTATTGTCCACTAGGCTGTTCGGTTAAATCCACAGATTTTCTATCAGGTTTGTGTCTGGACTCTTGCTGGGCCATTCCAAATCCTTATCTTCTACTCATGTTTTTGTTGTTTTTGAATAAAAGATGCAATAATAACAAAATTAAATCTATCTTCATCTGCAGCTTTCCTGCAAATAACTGAAGGCTCTGAGTCAAAACTGACTGCCATTTGAAACTAACCACTTTGACAAAAATCTCAGTTCCATCTAAAGAAGGGTAACCGCATACCATGATGCTGCCACTACCTGTTTGACTGTGGGCTTGGTGTTCTTATGGTAATTTGCACAACTATGTTAACCTTGCCTGCAAGATGAATTCTCGCAGTATTTGTGTGTTCACATACACACGAGAATCCATCTTGTACCGCTCCGGCTTCAACCGTTTGTGTCTGAACCAAAAACGGTTCGGGCCAATCACGTTGCAGTATTGAGGTTTAAGGTGGGACATACCGGTGTGACGAAAGCAAGAGCGGTTGAGCCCACAGCTGAACCAAAACACACATGGCAGGACAGGAAGACACACATGTAGCTGCTACTATCACATCTGTTTTGTCAGAATCCATGATCTCTTCTTTGAAAGAAGAACAGCAAGAAGTGTCTTGACTAGCTTACCTTCTTGTGGTTTCTTATGATGTCTGTTGCTAACGTTTTAATTTGATACCTTGATTGGCTAAAACCAACCTTTGGTAGGCAGGCACTAGGTGTGGTTTGCCCAATCAACTCAGAGAGCTCTATTGACATTCCCTCCTTTTCCCAAACAGATTCAAATGGAGCAGTGCTTGATTGATAATGTCCAGAACTAGAGTGCTACACATTATCAATCTGGCTGGCTAGGTTACATTTCTGTCATTTATGAGCCAAACTTACCCTTTTGAACTATGGACCAAAAGTCTGAGTTGGGTTTCATCAAACTGTAGCACGCTCTCCCACAAGGATTCAGGAGATCATCACCAGGCCTGAAAGTTTTTTCTTTGGAATAAAATGTTTCTGTTTTGCAACTCTGCTGTGTTCTCCACGTGTCTGGACTGAGAAGTAGATCGTTGTCACATGTAGAAAACAAGCAGCACTTGTTGGAGCTCCTCAGTGTTGCCAGTGTTGCCACCAGCTCAATGGCCGCCTGTCTGACCAGTACCAGTCTGATCTTTTCATCATTTTGGGGGAAATACATAACTCAAGAGTACTCTACTGCAGAGGCAGGGTGCTGCCATTTTTACCATCAATGCCAGAAGGACACACTGGAACTCTAGTGAAATTGCCGCTGCAAGTCGCTACCAAAGTGTTTATTGTTTTGATATGCGTGATCCTCTGACTGTAATTCATGTTGTTCAAGACTTGAATAAACACAAAACAAAATTTAAAAAAATAAAATTGATCCTGAAATCACTGGAAGCCTGTTCCAACAGAAAGTTAAGTCGTATTAAATCCACTGACCTTAGGTTTAGGTTTCTCTTCCACCAATGTTAGGGTTAGCCCTCAGGGGAGGGGATAAGCTGCAGGTATTAAATTAGGTTTCCTTTCTCTCTGTCTCCATATGTTATAATGTTCAAAGCTACCTATGTGAACTTCTGGCATTGATTGTAAAAATGGCTGTGCTCCTTGCCTGCAGTATTGGGTGCTCCTCTACTTCTGCAATGTTCCGGTGGTCAGACGTTTGCTCCCATTATTAGAAAGTCCCTTCATTGTGCCATTGTACACACACACACGCATATATATATATATATATATATATAAACCTAATTCTGTAGGTTTTTAATAATATTTCCTCCTGACTGATATAGCTATACGATGAGATAATTTAGATCCTTTGTATTATTCGCTGCTTGACTTAATGGAGGTTACTGACTAAATGTCAGAAAAATCCAACTAGAAATGCTGAAGTTTTTGCGGCATAATCAGCTTCACAGTAATTGCAGCTGGATGTGTGAATGCAAGAAGACTGAACACTGAAACTGAATCACATGGTGCTTGATCAAAGTATTCATTTAAGAAAGGCACAATTTTGTGACCAGGTTATTACAGCTTTTTATTATTTTCCTTTAATAAATCTGTTTTTCCTTTAAAATCTACAATATATACGTGTGTGTGTTGACTGGGGGGTAAGTGAATGATCAAGTGTTGCCATTTTGACAAGAATTTGTGCACCACTGAGAGACACTTTGTGTGGAGACACTTAATGCTAACATGTGTAATACGTTACACAGGGGGAAGACAGGCTATGTAATGCTGTGCAATATTTATGTATACTCTTTCCACCTAAGTTGTTTTACAACAAACAGCCTTTTTAAATGCCTTCATTGTGTTCAGGAAATAAAAAAAAAGACATTTCTGAACTAATAATGTGGTGTCACACAATAATGGATGCTTCATTTCTGCTTCGAGTCATATTAATTATTGATATAATATGGGTAAATGCTGCTCCTACACACTCGAGAGGTTTGTCAGAGCAAAACAATTACAACGGGTTCATGTAGTTCTTTAATGCTTAATTGGAAAACATCCAGGCTCGCTGCATCGTCACTGTTCCTTTAATTCTGCTGGCATCCTGTTTAGACAATTGCCCCCTTAATTGCTGGCTTGACCCTGATGTAGCTGAAAAGTTAGCGGGGGGAGGTTAAAGAAGCATAGTTGTTAAATTGGGTAAGACAGTTTTCCCTCCAGTCCTGCATAATGAGATCACTTTGCATGGCCTGTGGTTGCTGTTTACATCCAAACTCCCTCCACTCTGGCTGTATCAGGCTGAGCGAGAAAGGGGGGTGGGACACAGAAGGATGTTAACACAAGGGGTAAGGATAGAAGGAGAGGAGAATCTGACAGGTGGTATTAAATCATCACACAGGAGGGATGTAGGGAATGGAGAAGGGCAGGATGAAAACGGGAATAAAAGAAAGAAAGAAAGATTGAATGAGAAGAAACTGTCTAACCTTGAGGCTGAGAGCTGTCCGGTGGAAACGTCTGCCTGCATTTAATGTTCGCCGCTTGAGAAGTGCAGACTACTGGTTCTAAAATGGCCTGTCTCGCGCTGATTGACAGTTGACAGAAGTTTTATTATAGTAAAAAGCCATAGCCTCCTCTGTCTATCCCTTCAAACGCCGTCCCTAGGGCTAGGTCTTCCGGTGGTTTGAATGGAAAAGAAATGATTTAGTGCCGTTAGATTTCACTGTTACTATATACTAATATCGTTGTAATAGCTATATGAAACTTTAATAAGGCACACATGCTATGAGCTAAATGCTAACTTGGCCACGTAAGAGAACTGGGAAGAAATAACATGTGAGCAATGCAGAGTTAGTCACATGCTGTATTTTTAGTAAAAACGGTTAATTGTTACCTGGACTTTAAATATATGACGCTGTTTGTAAAGATACACACTGAAAATCTCTCTCTCTCTGTATATACTCGTACTTCTGAGTGGGGTGGGTGGCTGTCCATCTCTGAAGCTTAGGTCCTCTGCCAGAGGCCTGGAAGCCTGAGGGTTCTTCTTAGGATCTTAGCTGTGATTAATCTCCTCTGAGGTCTGTTTCGAAGCAGTGTTAACAAACTTGGAGTCAAATCCTTGACTCTGAATTGATCTAGTTTGCGGTTGGAAACTCTGAGATTTCACAAGTTACACAGCTGTTTCACAACGGCTGGTGTGAGTTAGTTTAATCAACTCTCGGCAGGTTCACTCTGAGTCCAACTATAAAACTATAAAAAGCCATCATCAATGGAGCCCCGATTCGCGGCTCACCATGTCAACAGGCGAGAGGAGGTCCGCCTATTTCACACCACTGGAACTAGAGATTTTAACGCAGGCATACGGTGAGTTGGAGCATGTTTTTAAAAGACAGAGCAACAGCGCTACAGCTGCAAAGGAGCAGGAGATGGCGTGGGAGAAGATCGCTGCTTGAATTAATGCGTAAGTTTATATGTAGTTCTTTGCAACCATGATAACATTGGGGGGGGGGGGGGGGGGGGGGCTAGGTTTCTGCTTGAATGGTAGCGTATTAATGTATTCTATTTAGGTGCAATCCCACGGTGGAGAAGCACACATGGCGGAAGGTGAAGATGAAGTATAAACACGTTGTTCAAACAGGTAAGACTTGTGCATCATCTCATGGGGTTCCTCCTCATTTTGATTTTATATCACACAGTAAATACTAAGTGGCTGTTTGGCTGTGCAGTTGTTTTTTTTATAATGCTGTTATCACACACATCAACGTGCTCTCACCGATATCAAGTTCTGTTAAATAATGGAACTTAATCAAACTAACACAGACTTTTTCTCAGCCTACAGAAAGAAGGCGGACGCCCGTAAAACGGCTGGTGGTCCACCACCTCCACCGCTAACGGAGGCAGAGGAGCTGGCCCTTAGCCAAAATGTAGGAAGGCCAGCCGCTGAGGGAATCCCTGGAGGGCGCTCATCCTGCGATCCCACCTTCCAAGACACAAGTAATGCTGGATGCCTCAGCCTATATACAGTCATGGAAATAAATATTAGATTACTTTGTTTCCTAGTTTCTTGTTCATTTTGATCTCTAATTGTGTAAAAGTACATTTGTTTGGACAGATTCGATAACAAATATAGCTCATTAGAGTTTTTTGTGATAATTTTCTTAAGATTGTCATAAACGTGTAACAAAACGTTCACAGGAAGAATAGTCATACTCATACATATCTAAACTATGAGCTGATTTCTAGCCATTTTCCATGGTTTCCAAAATCGCTTAAGTTCTACTATCAATAGCTGTGGCACAGTACTGTTTGAAACAGCGTTTAGGTGGTTTTATTTTCTGTCATGTTATAGTCACATGAGTTACTAATTGATGAACCAACAAAAAGAGACATTAACATTAACAAGAAAACAAGGATGGTTCAATAATGTTTAATATTTATTTTCCTTTCATGCCCCTTTTTTTCTTTTGACCTAACAGATGGCTCAGATAGGTTTATTCTCAGAGAAATTAACAAGGCAGGTTTTGCATAAGGGTAAAAGATCGGTAAATTTTAACCATGTTTAAGCAATTTATTTATCTTTTTGCAACCATAAAGTCCCATTGAGATCAAAATCTCTTTTAGAAAGGAGACCCGGCCAAATTAGCAGCCATGGAAATAACAACGCAAAAAAGACATATAGTATTAAACGATACAAACAATAATTTAAGTGAACTGAGAGAAATTGAGTGAGGCTGGCTGTTGTCTCTCCCCCGCTGTCATCAGTGCTCCCTGGATAGGGGTTCAATTAAATTAAATTGAGTTATATTAAATTATTAAGACTGTAAAGCTGTGTGAATTCTGTCTTTTTATTTGTAACTTCAGTTCCAAAATAAAAATTAAAATTTGATCTAACAAATAATCCGGATCACTGGGGAATGAATTTCAGAAGGTCGTCTCATTTTCATGTTTTTGGCTTTTCCCCTGAACTCTAAGCAGGATTCTATAAACAAGACACTGCAGTTCAGATGATTTTGTCTGTTTGCTAAATCCAATGTTTTTTTATAAGTGGCTGTGTGATTCATTCAGAAGCCAATCGGGAAATTGCTGAGGATCCCTTAATCATATCTTCATTTTTGTTCACTTGCTACAAATGTAAAATGAAGGACCTTTTAACAGATTTCTCAAACCTGAAACCTAAAACAATCAAGCAAACAAAATAAAATAAAATGCAATAAGAGAGAGACAATTACAGTGAATGCAATAACATTAATTAATTGTACCTGTAACACGAAGAGTCGCTCTATCATTTTATTGAAAGGTTACTTCCAAAGCGAAATCATAATTTTTGTCCAACAAATCCAGTTAATAATTTGAAGCTTCAATAGTTGTTTGGATTCCAATCATTTCTCAAACTGAATGGGACAAACTGCTTTTGCAGGATTTATGGTTCCTATTTCCCATAGATTGCTTCAATATTTCTACTGACTGAACATCACTTTGCTGCTGTTGTTTGTACTTTAGCTAAATATATCACTTCTTTTGTCCCTATTGGGATTAAACAATTGGTTCAGACTTGCATGTTCTGCTTAGACAAACAGGTAGACATTATTAGCTTTTCTCATTTGTTAATTAGCACTTCTTGGCAGATGGTTAAACAGCTATGTGTCCGAAGGCACTTGTACCTTTGAACTACTGTGTGTCTATGTCCTTTGAGTAAAATGCACTCAAGCAGCAATTTGAAGAAAAGCAATTTTTCTGCTCTGTACTGCTGCAGAAAAGCAAATATGGACTTGTTGCTGAATAGTCACAGATGTGACACAGTGTTGTATTTTTACGTGTTGCAAGGTTTTAGTTATACTATTTCTTCAAACAGTTTTTCCATGCAGTGCATTTGATTCTGTGTCAGCCACGAGGGAAACAGTATCAGGCATTGTTAAAGTTCATGCTGTGCCACACAGTGACGTGGTCGTTGTTTTGCTCTGCAGGGAATGCACACGGGGCTTGGTGTGGGCAGCTCAGTCGCATGCTATGAATTCTTTAGCTCCATGGCTGGGATAGCTGCAGAGAGCCAGCCACCCACATTCAGCATCCGTCTGAGGGCAAACGGTGACCTCTGAGTTTGTTTTTATCTCTGTCTGCTCTTGTCATTACCTCATTGCTCATGCTTCTACTCACCGCTGCGTCTGTCAGCTGGCACCCCTCTCATTTAAAGGTGCTTTTACTGCCATTCACTTTCCATTCCAGCCTTGTTTCCTCTTGCCTTTCCTACTGTTGTGGTAATTTTGCCTATCCTTTTGTTCTCCCTACGACCTTTCATAGAGTATGATGTAGGTAATATATCCTGTGGTGGTTTTTTGCTCCATTTTTTTCTTCCCACAGGAGAACTGCTGTACAATGCCTGCAGGACTTACTGAGTCCCAGTTACATGCTAATTCTAATTATTTTATTCAAGGTCAAGAGTTTAAACCCACTTCCTCTACATTACATAGGCAGTTCAAATAAGTATTTTGCGTTCACTTCCCTCTGAGATTAATTTTAAGACTTCATTTGTGTCTCTATTGAAATATGAGAAGGCAGCATTTTGTTTTATAGACCGACAGTCAGGAGTAAACTCACCACAGCCCAAAATAACAATTTTAAGAATAACTTTAACCGTTCTTTATCAAGGTTGAAAATTATCACACATCATTATGGATGGGGGGGGGGGGGTCTTGACTCCCCCACTCTGGAGGAAAACTAGTGAGTAACTACCTCCAGTGAGTAGCTACTGAAAACAAGACAGGTCACACATTTCATTTGCTTCCACTGCTCCATAGAATGAAAAATATTAACATGTGGAATCAGGCCACCTTTTGTTCATCATATTACTTCTTGACAGACTGCCACATGATTCCAATATATATCAAAACTGGATAACTGGATGCTTTGAGCATTTTTATTGATGGTAAAACATTTATTTCTATAACATTTAAACCCATAAGCAATAAGAGTTCAAAAACTGACTATGGCTGAATTACTTGATTGGATAGGTGCTGATTTTAATTCATCCATCCATCCATTGTCCAACACGTCTCTCCCTCATGGGGTCTTAAGGGGTGCTGGTGGCTATCTCCAGCTGTCAATGGGCGAGAGGCAGGATACACCATGGACAGGTCGCCAGTCCATCGCAGGGTTTTAATTCAAATGTTAAAGAACTTTATATATGGAACTGATAAAGGACATGAATATTAAATGAATTTGGCTATACCCTTTCAACAAAGTTAATCACCAGTTATTCAGTATACTGTATACAGTACTAATAATTGTTCATCTGTACATTTTACAACACATTTCACTTTACCTTTGGTGTACCCCTAAGCAATTACTCTTGAGAAATAGTCTATTTTTTCATCCCTCACAAAAAAATTACATTTCGTCTCTCGCACTCAACCAATAATGACATATTCTGTCACCTCACTGAATTGTTTAAGCGTTTAAACAATTTCATTTGCAGAGCATGCCTACAACTTTGAACATGTATTGCTGTTGTATTGTGAAGCAAACATCTCAACATTCCCGAACTTGCCACATCTTACCACTGGGACTTTTCCCCATTCCTCAAGCCAAAATTGCTCCAGCTCCTTCATGTTGGATGGTTTTCACTTGTGAACAGGCAACTTCAAGTTAGACCACAGATTATCAATTGGACTGGTGTCTGGACTTTGAATAGGCCACTCCAGCACATTTAGATGTTTCCATTTAAACCCAATGAGTGTTGTTTTGCACAAAGGAGCAGATACAGGTCCTGCTGAGGAGTTAAGGACCTCTGACGGCCCTGTCTGTAATGAACGGGATCTACGGATCCAGTATTCGATTCAGACAACCAGTGTTTGATTAGTAACAGTTTATTCAAAAACGGAATTGTAAATGTCTGCGTCAGCGTCACTGGCAGGGACCTCGTGAAACAGAGACAGCCGGTTAGTGACCTCGTTTATTGTGAGTAATGTTCACAAACGTGACGGTCACTAACCTCTTCTCTGTGCTTAGTCCAGGAACAGTCATAAGCCGATGATCCAGCCGGCTGGCTGCCGGGCGCTGCAGCTGAGGAAGTTCCCATGTGGAACTCTAGCAGACGGCCATTAGTCAGAGGACAGGCAGAAGGTCAGAACCGTGGAGACGATCGTAGGCAGGATGATCAGGAGGACAAACCAGAAGCCGATGTCGGGGACGAGTCTGAGGTCAGAGCCGGGTGATCAGATGTCCGATGAAGCGCCAGAGGGAAATCCAGGATGAGGTCGGGACACAGTTCCAGGTTTGGTACACCAGCAGGCAGAAATCAGGCGATCAGGTCAGGTGGGATAAAGCAGGCTCACAGGTTGGGAAACAGAACAGGTCAGGATCAGGTAATCAGAATCAGAAGTAGCTGGAATAAGTCTCTCAAAAAGCTTGAAATAATCTGGCACTGATGTCTGGATTGAGAACTGGTTAAATACTGACAGGAGCAGGTGGATAAAATGAGGGGTGATGAGAAATGGGGTGGAGCTGATCAGGTGTGTTGTGTGAGTAATCAGACCAGCATCAGTGCCGAGGTCATGACACCTGTCCAGCTCCAGAGTAACTGTCTGTCTCCTGGAATCTCATCCAGGCTCTTTAGATTGTGCCGGGAGACACAGCAAAGCTTCCGGCAATGGCGCGTATCGATGTGCCATCCTGGTGGATGACATACTAAGACATACTGTACATACACACTGAAAAAAGGGAACTAAAAGTAAGTACATTTTTCTTAAAATGATATTTCCTTGATTTGAGCTGGTAAATAAGACTATTTGCCAATGGAATAGGATTTTTGCACTTAAAATAGGAACAATTCATCTCCATCTTATTTCAAGTGCAGGATATCTAATTATCTTATTTCAGGGGTAAAAATACTCATTCTATTGGAACATAGTCTTATTTAGCTGCTCAAATCAAGGAAAAATATACCAATTTCAACATTTTATTTACTTTTAGTTCCCTTTTTGCAGTGCACATGATCAGTGTGTGCTAACTGCTGACTGACATATACGTTTGCTTCTCCTGGCTATATACATAACCCGAAATAGGACTGAAAATATTTAAGCTGTCACTTGTCATGCTTTTGATATTAACATAAGCTATTAACATTTTTATGCCACAGTTAATTTTCTCATATTGTAGTATGTCCACGGCCAATAATATGCTTCTTTCTCTTAGGAACCAGCTTTGAATTGATGCAAACCATGGGAGGAGAAGGAACGGGGAAACCATTTCAAGGCTGCAGGCCTGACAGAACAAACCTTGTTATACATTAACGCAACAACAAACCACTGGGGAATTAGGAGCCCCATGAATATTTTGATGAATTACCTTTTAGCGTGTAGGTGTGTGTGCATTTGCCTAGCCTGAAATAAAGCAAAAGCGTGGAGAGCACTGAGCTCTGTCTGCTTACCAGTCATCATCTGCTTTACAAATCAGAGTTTGCACAGATTAGAGCAAACGTTGGGCATTATGGATGGTTACAGTGTTTCACTAGTCACTAGTTACACAAATACGCTGGGTTGGTGCACACACTGTACCAAGGCATACTGCTTAGTTCATGAGGATCAAATTAAATCCTTAAAGGAGAGAAAACATTGTTCTGTTACAGCTTCAAGATGCAAAAGGGGAAGGTATATTGTATGTTAACAACTGTTTACATCATCAACCAAATTAGGTAATTGTAAAAAGACATATGTGGATCAACGCTGGATAAATTGTAATTTTCAATATATAACATATATATATATATATATATATATATATATATATATATATATATATGTGTGTGTGTGTATGTACACAAAAATAAAGCTTGTTTTCTCTTTTCTCTATGCCAACAAGGTATTGAAGGCAGGATTCCAGCTACAGCTTGTTTTTTGTCCTCTCTCCTTGCCTTTATGAAATTTAAATTAACAATTTCCTTTACTTTTTCAATGAATAAAATACTGTGGTATAAGCGAAGCTGCGTCTCCGTGTTTGGTTCTGGTTCTAGGTATGCAGAGCAGGCTCGAGCCAGAAGACCTTAGTGGTCTGGAGGGTTGATACACTGATAACAAGTCTGTGATGTATTTAGGTGCTAAGCCATTCAGAGATTTATAGACTAACAGAAGTATTTTAAAGTCTATTCTCTGAGATACAGGGAGCCAGTGTAAGGACTTTAGAACTGGGGTGATGTGCTCTACTTTCTTAGTCTTAGTGAGAACGCGGGCAGCAGCGTTCTGGATCAGCTGCAGCTGTCTGATCCACTTTTTAGGCAGACTTGTGAAAACACAGTTGCAGTAATCAATGCAATTAAAGATAAACACATGTATTAGTTTTTCCAGATCCTGCTGAGACATTAGTCCTTCAATCCTAGAAATGTTCCTGGAAATGTTCTTCAGGTGATAGAAGGCCGACTTTCTTTGCAATAAGATCCCTAGAAAATAACGTGTCGTGGACAAACAACTTTCATATTGTGGAGAAATACAGCCCAAAGGGTGCCTAGAAAAGGTCTTAAGTGGATCCAGGATTAGAAAAAGTAGAATGTCACTAATTTTTTAAAGGGGATTTAAAAAAACTCATCAGTAAATCTTTCTATCAGATCACTGTATATATAGATAGATGGGTAGACAGAGAGCTATATAGATTTATAGCCATGTGGTATTTATTTAGTCATATAACGGTTATCCTGATGGCTCGCAGGATTGTGGAGTGTTTACTTGCCAAAACATTTCCACTGACATTGCTTCTCTTTTTCAAGTACTAAATTCTGCTGCTCCACACAAAAAAATGCATTATCGCTACTAGGGTGGCATCATTTGGGGAAAAGAAATAGGCTCTCCATACATGTTTTTATCGCCAAAAAGCCTTGTTGCAACAAAGAAATAACCAGCCATGTTTTCTCTAAAATAAATGGGCTACACGAGACTAACATTCAAGAACATCAGTTTGTATTACATGCATGCCTACAACTAATCTACATTTCCTACATTTAAACAATGGCTGATAAGATAGTCAGAAAGTTGTCAAACTAGCTGATTTTTTTTAAATGTTTTATTTAATAAAAAACTCAACAAAGAAATGTAACTCTGCTGTCTAATTTTAAATTTATTTTGTAATCTAGCATGACATCAAGTAATTAAATTACTTAGAAATTAGGCCATCTTTATGTTTTTAGCAAAGCTTTTGCATATTTTAATCATGTATTATGCAGAAAACGTAATTGCTTGACTATTTGATCTGACTGAAATGACGTATGCGCCAGCAGGTGATTTTTTTTTTTATTCTCTTGATTATTGTTATGAATTTGTGCAGAAAGTATTCGCTGGCATCAGTTTCAAAACTTAATTATAACATTAATAAATACATTATATTGAAAAAAACAAATTTAGGTTGTGGAAATTTCATTGCGATTGTTTTGTTAGCCATCCTATCAACTGGAACCTGTTGGCCTTAATATTATTTAAACTTTTAATAACATTGATTAAACACATAGAAGTCTTTTCTGACAGACACCAAGCTGAATTTCCTGTTTTTTCCAAAGTTATTTGTCATATTTAATAAAGCAGAGCAAACAGGGTGAGCTTTGTGATACGGTTCATTATCCAGCCGAAATTACAGAATGGATATCCTGCAGCCACAGAGCGGTGAACACGGTCAGCCCAGGCATGTGCTTCTGCAGTCATTCTCAGTTTGTAATAAGCAACTCAATGCTAAACAACAACCTCAAACAAAACCTGAATTGTGCTGATGGCTGTGAACAGAAAATACTTTTTTCTCATCTGCAGAAATGTGCGCTTTGTGAAATAGCTTCTGTAGGATTACAGCCTCGGGGTTAAAGCTGACAGGTAGCCTCTATGATTTCTCAGACGGTTTTCTGACAGCAATTTTTGCAACATAGCAACTTTTCATCTGCTGATTCTTAGTTAAGTTTTATTTTACTGGTTTTCAACACACAAGATGGGTTTTGAATAATTAACTGGAATTCTGAAAGATACATGACATGCTTTGCCTGAGAAATAGCCTATTATAACCCCAATTATAACCCCAATCTAATTATTCCAATAGTAAAACTTAAATTGCAATGTTTTTTTTAAAACCAAACTGTGCTGGTCATTCTGCTCATACACCATTTGCTTCATTTACAGTTTTGGTCGGGTGTGTGAAACATTGACGGCCTTTGGACAAGCCTTGCATCTATTTAGACTTGCCAGGGGGACTTTATGGACCTTTAAAGGGGTCAGGACAATAAATACATACATTTCTTATGAGGTTTTAGGGGTATAATATCTGTTGTGCACTGATGAATGTCAAAAGTGAATACCAAAGGAATAGCTTAGGGGCGGTCAGTTTTGTCTCTTTGCTCAAAAGCAGTCAGATCAGAAAATATGTAGGTCATTTTCTACGTAATTCATATTATCCGATCAGAGCACACCATCAGCCAAACAGCCTCCCCCCTACCCTACTCCCTCCGGCTGGTACACCCGGCTGAAGCCGCGGAGCGCGATGTCTAGTATACAGCCTCAGACTAACTTGACAACGGTTACTAAAAAGGGGAGCTGATATGTCTGAGGGAGGAAAAACATGGATGGAAGTTTCCACTTATTCCCGAAAGATGGGAATCACAGAAGAATGGCAGAAGTCCATTTATGGGGACTTTACAGAAGACTTTCCTTGAACATGGGAAGTCAGACTTTTCAAACAAAAGGATTTTGAACAAAAAAACTTTATTACCAACACGAAAAGTGGCGACCAAAACGCATTCATTACCTATTCAATTCAATTTTATTTATATAGCGCCAAATCATGAAACATGTCATCTCAAGGCACTTTACAAAGTCAAGTTCAATCATATTATACAGATTGGGTCAGATTATACAGATTGGTCAAAAATGTCCTATATAAGGAAACCAGTTGATTGCATCAAAGTCCCGACAAGCAGCATTCACTCCTGGGGAACCGTAGAGCCACAGGAAGAGTCATCTGCATTGTACATGGCTTTGCTGCAATCCCTCATACTGAGCAAGCATGAAGCGACAGTGGGAAGAAAAACCACCCATTAACGGGAAAAAAAACCTCCGGCAGAACCGGGCTCAGTATGAACAGTCATCTGCCTCGACCGACTGGGGTTACAGAAGACAGAACAGAGACACAACAAGAGAAACAAAAAAGCACAGAAGCACACATTGATCTAGTAATCTGTTCTACATTAGATGGTAGTTGCGGGTGAGCCGTCTTCTCTGGATGATGTCACAGTTAACAGAACGCCAGACCAGGTGTACCTACTATGAAGAGAAAAGAGAGAGAACAGAAAGTTAAAGCAGAAATGACAACACATAATGCATAATTGAAGAACAGTAGAACTCAATATAGTGAGAAAATTAGATCCTGATATACTCCAGTAACCTAAGCCTATAGCAGTAAAACTATAAAGGTAGCTGAGAGTAACATGAGTCACTAGTTATAATTTTTGTCAAAAAGAAAAGTTTTAAGCCTAGTCTTAAAAGTAGACAGGGTGTCTGCCTCACGGACCAAAACTGGGAGTTGGTTCCACAGGAGAGGAGCCTGATAGCTAAAGGATCTGCCTCCCATTCTACTTTTAGAGACTCTAGGAACCACCAGCAGACCTGCGGTCTGAGAGCGAAGTGCTCTGTTAGGAACATACGGGGTAATCAGAGCTCTGATATATGATGGAGCTTGATTATGAAGGGCTTTATACGTTAGAAGAAGAATTTTAAATTCTATTCTTGATTTAACAGGAAGCCAATGAAGGGAAGCTAAAATTGGAGAAATATGATCCCTCTTGTTGATTTTCATCAGAACTCTTGCTGCAGCATTTTGGATCAGCTGAAGGCTTTGAACTGCATTTTGTGGAATTCCTGATAGTAAAGAATTACAATAGTCCAGCCTTGAAGTAACAAATGCATGGACCAGTTTTTCAGCATCACTCCTGGACAGAATGTTTCTAATTTTGGCGATATTCCGGAGGTGAAAAAAGGAAACTCTGGAAACCTGTTTAATATGGGATTTAAATGACATGTCTTGGTCAAAAATAACACCAAGATTTTTTACTTTATTACCAGAGGCCAGGTTAATGCCACCCAGATTAAGTGATTGGTTAAGAAGTTTATTTTTTGAGGACTCTGGCCCAAAGATTAAAACTTCGGTCTTGTCAGAATTTAGATGCAGGAAATTTAAAGTCATCCAGCTTTTGATGTCATCAAGACATGACTGCAGTCGAAGTAATTGATTGGATTCATAAGGATTTATGGATAAATATAGCTGAGTATCATCAGCATAACAGTGGAAATTAATCCCATGCTGTCTGATAATTTTGCCTATCGGAAGCATATATATAGTAAAGAGAATTGGTCCAAGGACTGAACCCTGTGGTACTCCACAGGTGACCCTAGAGTTTGAGGAAGATTTATTATTAACATGAACAAATTGGAATCTGTCTGACAGATAAGATTTAAACCAGCCTAATGCTTTCCCCTTAATCCCTACAGTATGTTCAAGTCTTTGTAGGAGAATATTGTGATCAACTGTATCAAACGCAGCACTGAGATCTAACAGGACAAGTATAGACACAAGTCCATTATCTGAGGCCATGAGAATATCATTAGTGACCTTCACCAGAGCTGTTTCAGTGCTATGATGAGCTCTGAAGCCTGACTGAAACTCCTCAAGTAGGTCATTACTTTGTAAATGTTCACAAAGTTGATTAGCAACTACTTTCTCAAGAATTTTAGATAAGAAAAGAAGATTAGATATAGGTCTGTAATTTACTAACTCATCTTGATCAAGAGAAGGTTTCTTAAGTAAAGGTTTAATAACAGCTACTTTCAAAACCTGTGGTACATATCCATTTACTAAGGATAGATTAATCATGTCTAAAATAGTGCCACTGATCAAAGGGAATATGTCCTTAAACAACTTGGTTGGGATTGGGTCTAACATACAGGTAGAAGGTTTAGATGAAGCTAAAATTTTAGATAGCTCAGAAAGCTCTACTGCTTCTAAACAGTTCAAACACTGCGCAGATTCTAAAGATTCCTCCAATGCTGCCTCACTTACTGAGGACGAGGTAATCATGTTTGGGAGGATGCCAATTATTTTATTTTTAATTGCATCAATTTTATTTATGAAGAATCCCATAAAATCATTACTACTGAGAGCTAAGGGAATGGATGGATCAACAGAGCTGTGGCTCTGGGTAAGTTTGGCAACTGTACTAAAGAGAAATCTAGGATTATTTTTATTCTCTTCAATTAATGATGAAAAATATGCTGCTCTAACTCTGCGGAGGGTCTTGTTATACAACAATAGTCTGTCCCTCCAGATTAAGTAGGATTCCTCTTGGTGTGTAGAGCGCCATTTTCTCTCCAATTTCCTAACATTGTGCTTCAAGGAACGCAGCTCTAAATTAAACCAAGGAGCCAGCTTCCGGTGAATAATCACCTTCTTTTTCAAGGGAGCTACATTGTCTAATGCAGAACGCAATGAGGAAGTCACATTGTTAGCAAAGGTATCGATTTGTGAATGGGAAGAAACAGCAATGCTGCCATCTACAGGGCATTTCTTTAATACAGAGGATATTAAAAAGGGGACAGACTCTTTAAGTTTTGATACAGCATTATCCGATAAAAATCTACTATAATGGAACCCTCTTTTGGGGGTGGAGAATTCAGTTAGATTAAACTCAAATGTTATTAAAAAATGATCAGACAGGACAGGGTTGTGAGAGAATACTGTTAATTCTTCACAATCAATGCCATATGTCAGAACAAGGTCTAAAGTATGGAGCCGAGAGTGCGTCGGTTCATGCACATTTTGAGTAAAACCAATTGAATCTAGGATAGTTTTAAAGGCTACACTAAGGTTATCACATTCAGTGTCAACATGGATGTTAAAATCACCCACTATAATAACCTTATCAGTATTTAACACCAAATCAGATAAGAAATCTGACAACTCATCCAAAAACTGAGTGTAAGGGCCTGGTGGACGATACAAAACAACAAACAGAAGAGGTTTTATTGCTTTGCAGTTTGGATGAGGGAAACTGAGGGTTAAATGTTCAAAAGAACTGTAATTATTAGTTGGCCTGGGACTAATTAATAAATCAGACTGAAAGATAGTTGCCACTCCTCCTCCTCTTCCCACAGATCTGGGAATGTGGAAATTTGAATAACTGGAGGGGGTTGACTCATTTATACTAACGTAGTCCTCTTGTAGCCAGGTTTCTGTGAGACAAAACAAATCAATCTGATTATCAGAAATCAATTAATTAACTAACAAAGTCTTTGGAGGGAGAGACCTTATATTTAATAGACCACATTTTATTATTTTATTTTTAGGTTCAAGGTGAACCATATTGATTTTTATTAGGTTTTTATGATTTGTTCCTTTTAGATCAGTTTTTGATCTGTTAAGTTTTGGCCGTGGGAAAGACACCGTCTCAATAGGATAATGGATGGGTAACAGTACAGAAGCTGCAGAGAGGTGTGTTAAACTACGGCTCTGCTTCCTGGTCTGGACCCTGGGTTGTCCATCATACCATACCACCTTTATTTATTAAGAGCTTAAAATCTACCAACAGCTGGAACAAACTGTTGTACATTGCTACAAGCTAAAGCTAGGACATCAGGGTCTACTTTTCTCACTCTGCTGAGTTTTCCTAATTAATAATCAAAATTGCCAAAAATGATACTGTCTGTAGTCGATTTGTACTGTTAGGATTTTCCATCTTCTGAAAGCTTTTTGATTATTTCTCAGTGCCAGTAACTTAATCAGTGTCTGACCAGCGGATCTATACTGAAGTGAGCCACTGTGATCAATGACCAATCATTACCATTTCACCAATCAAATCAGCACTATCTGTTCATTATATCAACACTTTGACTCACATTATTAGACATTTAAAACATGAAACCCCAGTGTGTCAATGAACTATGTTCTACTTCTTTCAGTTTCTCGTTCTTCTTCGTCTGCACGACGATTTTGAAATACTGAAATTTATTCTGCTGGGGCGACACAAACCCTCGCAGGCTGGATGCACCCATGGGACGTAGCAGAAAAACAGGGACTCCTTCAGTCTGTATTTGTGTGTCAGGATCTGATAGATGAACCACAAGGAATACTGCACTGCTGCACACGTCCCCCACACTCTGATGCACATAAACGCTTTGGAGCACACTCGATTCTATCCACAAACAAATAGTCACAAACCCAATAAAACGGGACCGCTGGCTCTGAAATACACAAGCTGTACATCTCAGTTTTTCTCCTAGCATCCAAAAAAATGTACCACTCTGCTTTACTTTGGTTTCTTGTACTTCTGTCATCTTTTGTTTTTCCTGTCATCTTTTTGTGCCCACAGCCACCACTCCTTCTCTGCTTCTGTGTTGTGTAACATAAAAGAAAGAAGAAAAGCAGCTTCCTTCCTTATATGCATCTGTGCAACCCCCCCCCCCCTTTTTTTTCTCTCTACATTCTCGTGTTTGGATTGATATTCAACAGGGTTTTCATTCATGGCTTGTGTAACAATGCTATGTGTAGAATGGTTTTTCTGCAGAAACGCTTCAGATCAAATAGATTAATGTACACCGTGTAGGGGCCGTAAGAAAGCAGCTGATGTCCTTTACTGCAAATCATCAGAGTATGATGTAAAAGAGGGCATGATTCACACGTTTCGTTATGAATGTGGGTTAATCATAGCGGTGAGTCACTCACACATATGAGGGGGATTGTTCCTATTAAGGTGTAATTTATGTTTTTAAACCTAGAGATGCCATATTTTAAGTATATATTGTATTTCTAATTATAATAAAATCCTTGTTTACTCAAGCTCGCCGCAGGTTAAATTGTTTTATTAGTCCGATTTGTTCTTCACTAAATAAAACTCGTTCCGAGTTTATTTGGAGCCATAGGAATTAATTTGCCTGTAAGTGCCCACCGCTGACTGGATTTAGACTTGAAAAGCATCTCTGTTGTCTAGTCTGTTCTTCTCGAAGGTCTCCCATGACTCTGTATAAGATGCTGCTTTAAAGCGTCAAAAAAGATTAATTTTATTTACTTTATTTATTGGCTTTTTAACATTAAGATTTTCCACGCTTGGAAAATAAAGGGGTGGAAGCAGTTCTTGCAATTCCACTCACAAATACAAACCGCTTTTAGCTTAATTTAAAGTTGAAACCAGATTAAAAATCATACTAAGATTAAATTTTTGAAATTTCCAGACACCATTTTAGCAAAAATGTCGGCATGAGCAAAGGTTTTTAGAGATTTTGAACGCCTCTATGGAAGAGAATTATGATCCCCTATGTTAGAGTTATAATAATAACCCAGAGAGAAGCATTTCAGAGGTTACCTTAAATGTTTGACCAAAGTCAGAAATCGAACGCGACACCAACTGTAAAATTAAAAAAGGGAAACTGAAAGAGGCTAGCACTTCAAGAAAGGTTGGCAAAAAGACTTTGAATTGTCTTGTTACTGAAAAGTGCTTTATAAATAAACCCACCTTGCCTTGCCTTGCATGACTTATTTATGATGGTGAACATTTTTCCTTAACCCCCTGCTGGCAGCAGAGACAACAGCTGTGCCGCATGCGAAACCTTGATTTAGTTCACAAATGATTGCTCTGGTTAAACAATTGCCTTTGTTTTTCTTGTTAGATTGGATATTTGCGATGTGCTGATGTGAACAGGTTAAAGGCGGCAACCTGTCTGCATAAATCCTCAGTAAAAGACATCCAGTACTGTTGCCTTTCATTTTAACATGTATTAATAGAGACAAACAAATATTATTAGATGGAGAATAATTTTAGTCCCTTCTTTACAGTTGGTTGCTAATGACTGCACCAGGGAATGCTTGAGGATTTGGTTTAACTGCAGGAATAATTTGGCTAGATTAATTCAGATGCCACCTTCCCTCCTTACGGGTGAACAGAGAAGAGGTGTTTGGATTGAAAATTAAATTCAGCATCACAATGACATGTGGATGTAGGCACTATTATTCAGAATCATGGAGTTTGTCATCTAGCCATTGCAGCCTTATTTTTTTCTGAATAATACTTAATATCATGATCAATATACAGTTGCACATCAATAACTTGACGATTTTAAGTTGTAGTTATTTACTTTTAAAAAGTTAAACCCATATACGTATTCTTCATATCTGGGGAAATAAGTATTGGACCCCCTCTTGCGTTTCCAAGTTTGCTCGCTTACAAACAGAAACATGGTAATTTTCTGGTACAAAACATCAACATTATTTCATAAAAATATGCCTCACATAAAAGTTACCAATTAGATTTTGTTACTGAATCAAAGAAGTATTTGCTCCCACACAATAACTGCACCAGAGTCCTGAGTCTTTCAGACTGTAGTGGCTTTTGATACGGGGGCGGTACGGCTCACCGCCCGGGGCAACAGCTCAGATGGGCCCAAAGCTCAGTCTTATTGCTTTTTATGATTATCACAAGATTTGTGGGACTAAAAATATGGCTGTACAACAAAGCTGCCTAATGACTCTGAAGTTTTTATGTTAGTCAAGACTCCCAGTCACTGCTAAATTTAAGTACCGTTAGTTTAGTTGTGTTTTTTCTTCAAATAATTCAGTTTTTTTTTTATCACATTTGTTTCAAAAGGTAAAATGCCACATATCAGAACTGGATTCTTCTACACTGAAGTGGGATTATTTAAAACAAAGTTTAGGATGTTTTAGGATTTATTTAGGCATCAGTAGTACTTTATATTAAAAACTGTAGAAAATGCAATATAAAGTCTCTTCGGGCCTGGACTAAATTAAACTAAATTGTTAGAAGTTATTCTAAAACACGTTTTTTATTTGTCAAACCTATTTGTGAAAACTGAAAAAGGAGAATTCTTGGTTTACAAGCAAAATTTAAAAAGAAGAATAGGGTAATTTAAAAGAGGGTCTCCCCCAGGGCAGCATTAATGCAAGAACCCCTTCTTCCCAACTATTAGTTGTGTGGCCATGTGGCAGACGCCTAATGGACTAAACAGATCTACACTAAGCTGGAATGATCTCTGAGTACATCAGCTAGGAGCTTGATGAGAAGGAAGCAAGCTGTTGAAATGAGGATTGGAAAATGGAAGAAGCAAAAATGGACAGTCCATCCTTGGATAAACGCATGCCCCAAATCCCTCCCTGTAAAGTCTTTGGGAATGGGACAAGAATTAGCACGGGAAAAAAAAGAAAATTGAGGGATCAGGCCAATTTACCGAAAACGTGTCTTATAACGCTCTACACTTAAATGTATTGACATATTGCTTCCCCCTGCTATAAAAGCCACATGTACTGAATATCTAAATGATTTAAAGGTTTAGGAGAGACGTCTATTTTCAGCTGAGGCTAAAATCATTTTATTTTGCATCAACCCAATGAAGTTTAGAGTTTATGCTGGAGAGGATCAAATTCTCAATTTCCACAATGATATATACAGGATATCAAGCCTGTGTTTCAGTTATTTTGATTGTTCACTGGTTTAATAATCTCCCATATTCTGATAATTAGAATATCAACACACACTAATATAAAGGGTTTTCAAATGCAAAAATGTTATGTTGTGTTATCACCTTAATTATAAGACAGTTGTAAGCAAAACTGCTAACTTGACAAAACGGTCATTGCTTAAGGAGCTGGGTGCTCACAGAGGACTGTGTCTAAGCAAATTAATAGAAAGTTAAATGAAAGGAAAAACTGTGTTACAAAAAGATGCACAACCAAAAGGGATTGTCTGCAGCATTGAAAGGACTGTGATGCAAAGACTATTCAAGAGCTCAGTGAAGATTCACAATTTGTGGACTAAAGCTGGAGTCAGAGAGCCACACACAGACAAATTCAGGATATAGGCTACAACTGTCTCACTCTGTACGTTAAGCCACTCCTGACACAAAGACAATGTCAAAACACTGAATCCAAGCTGCTTGAGGTCCAGTGGAAAGTTTCCACACTCTCCTGATCCTAAACCTGTCTTGTTTAGGTTTTCTAGTTTGACTCTGAATAGGACAGCAAACAGGGAGGCAGGTGAACGAGTCGGCGCACAGAGGGCTGTGGTCAGCAGTCAGTCTGGGCGCTTGTGTTGTTTTCCTCTTCTTGTCTTAGCAAGCAAGTTTGTGAGGATAGATGGAAAGTGTTGGAGGGTAGACAGGCAGGTAATCTTCCAGCACATTGGAGAGGTGAGTATCCACAGGTTATGAAGCTGATGCTTCCTGGAGACACAGATGGATCTAACTAACCTGACCCTAGCCAGACGGATGTCACTCCGCCTAGCTTCACTCACATACATCTGGGACCTCTCCATAGGAATTGCCTTTATTGAAGGCTTGGGCCTTATCAAAAACCCTTGCATATGATTGGATAAGCCACTTGTCTGTCATCTTTATCGACGTGCTATTTCAACCACTCACACCGAAGCTAACCCGTGACTATGATGAGAGCTACGCAGGAAAAAAAAAAACTTTTTTATTTTGTTTTAAATGTGTTTGCGGCTCTAGTGGCACGTGTTTTATTGACAGTGAGCTGACAGGAAGAGGGGGAAGACAGGCGGCAAAGCGCTGCGGGTCGGAGTCGATCCCGGGCCGACCGCGTTGAGGACTAAAGGCCTCCTAATATGGTTCGCGCTAACCACTCCGCCACGGGCGCGCCCCGGAAAACAAAATCTGCCAAATCCGGTCAGGAGAAGGGTGAAAACATTGTTTCCACCAACAAAAGCCTTGAGAGGCGTTCTCTGATGTTCTTTTAATTTCACAATATTAGGTAGATTGGACAACACGGAAGAAATGGCAGCATCAATGTTAACGCTTGCTTCCTCGATGCGAGCCGCCATTGTTGTCTGTCTCATGTCACGGTCGCTTCTCCACTACGTCACATCTATGAAACTCCAGCCCTGCGTCCTGATTGGCTAGACAATAAAATTGGTTGGAGAAATCACTCTCTGTGGGAGATGTCCCAGATGGATGTGAGTGGAGCTAGGCGGAGCGACATCCGTCTGGCAAGGGTCAGGTTAGGATCTAACCGGAGGAGCGTGAAAAAGATGGAACCTGATTGAGGGTCGCCCAAACAAATTCAGGATTCAGCCAGAAGGAAACATGGAGACGTTTTGGAAGGCTCTGGTAAATCAAGTAATAAAAGTTAGCCAAGAATGGGCTGGTCAGATTATCTCGCCAGGTGAGCAAACACTCTGACACCTTCTGTGTCTCTCTAGCTCCTCTTTATTCTCCTCTTAATCAGTGTTAATGATCAGCGCCTGCAGAGCAGCAGCCAACCAGTCACACCCTGCAGAAACAGGTGAGAAAAACAACAACAACAAACACCACAATGATCTGATCACAGATCTGTGCACCTGACAAAACCCTAAGGAGAGTCATTGAGTCATGAGCCAGAACAGACAGACCCGTTTCAATAAGTTAAAAATTATGAATGAAGTCCTGGTTCAGGTAAAAGCTGACAGATCTAGGCAGGCACTCTGTGGGAACTCTGGACAGGATCTGCGACGTGGTTGCTGACAGACCCCAAAGGGCTTGGCTAGATTTATGGTTCGAGGCTCGGCCCAGGTCAATATCCAGAAACCAGAAGGTCGAGGGGGTGTCTGACAGGGGCAAATCGAGATAAGGAATACAGAACTTGATCATGATCAGAGTTTGGCAAGACAGGTAAGGAACATTGGAAATCTACTCACTGAATGTCTTTCAATAATCTGGCAACAGGAGGTTGTAGGAACCCAGTATATAAAGGCAGTGAAACAGGTGCAGGTGGGTAATGTGGTTGTGCTGCAGCGGCAGAGTTCACAGGTGAAAGAAATGATCCTAATAAGCATAAGCATCATACCACTGAGGTATTGTCAAGAGCCAGCTAAGAAACAAGATGAGAGATGGGTCCCTGAGCGAGACCCATAGCCCCAGACTATTCCATTGTTATCACAAACCGGCAGCCCACTTCTCCCTAAGAATGGGTTACATGCAGCGGACAAACGTCTTTGGAAAGTGTGTTGCAATGGCAATAAAGATGATGATGATTAAAAAGAGATCGAACAATTCAGACAAGCTGAAGGCCATTGTCAAATTAACCTGGGCTTCATTAGGACCTTAGGAGAGTTGCAGGATAATCTACTTCATGCCACGTTGCATTAATGCAGTTGGTCATTAAAAAAACCTATTGAGCACATATGCTGTACGGTAGACTTTTCATAATTCAAGCTTTTCTGCATTAAAATTCCTCTTCTTTAAATTGGTCAAATTGTCTGAAAAAAATATTTTTGAATCTTCATTAGCTTTAAGCCATAATCATCAGAATTAATAGAAATAAACTCTTGAATATAATTTTGTGTTTAATGAATCTGTCTGTAAGCTCATTTGCAGCAGCCTTTCTCCATTAAAAGAGAAATTAAATTGTTGGCTGTATGTGCTATGATGTGGAATTGTTTTTGGGTTGTTGTTTTTGTTTTAGGTTAAGATAAAATACATTCTGTTGATATTTAGAAGATAAGTTTTAAGAGGACAGTCCCACTGCTCGTACAGTGGGACCTATTCCAGCTTTTGGTAGTCGAACAAACAAAAAAGATTCTTTTAAATATAGATTATTGGACTGAAAATCATTGCAAAAGCGGCCGAAAGCACAGAAAAAAGAACGTTGTGAAGATCACTTGAGAGATTACAAAAACATCTTTTAAAGTAATGCTGTCATAATATGAGAGGTTTTCACTGGTCAAGGGTTCAGATGAGATCTTGAAAGCCACATGATGAAAATTAGAAGATCCATTGGAAGAAAACAATGCAGAACAAGCTTACAGCTGGGGAGACGGCGGAAACCTAGGCAACAAACAAACCAGAGGAAAACTGACAGGGAACAACGAGGAGACACAATGGAAAGAATGGCTGCAAGTGTAACAGAGGAACCAGCAAAGAGCAAAGGGAACCAGGGAGAATATATACACAATGGAGAAAGAAGACAGCTTTTGCCTCTTCTATAACCAAGAGAGGAGAGGAAAATCTGTGACTGAGTGAAAAGAGAGAAATCAGGTGTATGAGAAACAGCTGAAACTAATAGGAGCGAGAAGCTGAGGAGAGGAGTGAAATGAAGATACGTGACGGAAAACAGAAGGGATCTAACAAGAAATGTAAGAAAGAACTAAGAAAAAAATCCACAAGGAAGGAACTAAACTGAACTGCACTAGAGGATATAAACAAAACATTAAAGGATAATTAATTAAAGACAGCTTGATCCAGGAAACCAAAGGAACAAGTCGAGCTATAAAAAAGACTCGAGGTCGTGACAAATGCTTCATAGCACCTCTTAACTCGGTTGCTCTTTTATCATGATACATTCCCAAGCAAAATTGTCATCCCTGAAACCAAGACCTAAACATAGCACACTAAGAACACAAAACCATAAATTAATTTATTTCAATTCAAGGCGTTTTTTTTTTCCCCCAGTGTGGCTTTTCTTCTCTCGAGATTCTTAAAGAAAATATGAATACTAACTAAAAACTGCGGTGCTGTATAAACTTTGCCCTTCACATAACTTTCGTAACATTTCTGCAACTGACAAAAAATAGAAACAGAGAGAAAAACAGAGCTGAGCTGAAAGCCTCTCTGTGCCCCGAGGCAACTCGCTCCCAAGCTCCTTAAACAGCAGAAATTCTGCACATATTCCATACATTAATTAATCATTGATTCAAAAACGCTGTCTGTACCCTCTCTGTCTGATTGGAGTTGAAATTTTGTTTGAACTTAGTATTTGTTTGGAATTTGGCTTTGAAGAATATGAGAGGTAAATATAACATATAAAAAATATATTTCACATTAGAAACGGAGTTAAAAACAAGACAAAACTCAGTTTATTTTTTTTCATACTTTTATCTTTAACGCTTTGATTGGGATTTTTCACCTAGGCTCCCAAAAGTGATAAAGTATATCAGCTCAGTACCATTTTTTTCACAGTTATTTTTTTTATTCCTCTGCAGCTGCAGCGGAAATCTGTGTATTCAGAGTCATATCAAAGATCAGTCGCTGTACTGTTGGTTGGCATATTTTATCTCTAATGAATCTTTTTGCATGAAAGAAACAGGAAATTGAAATATCTGGAGTTTTTATGTCACATGTATCCATGCAGAGGATGCATCATGAGTTATTTGGTACCAAAGTTGTTTTGAAGGGACTAAAAGCTTCCGTTCAGGCTTGTAGGTACTTTTGATTCTGCAGAGACCTGCTATGGGCACTATGGCTGGTCAGCGTACAGCAGGCCACACCCACACTGAGCTCTGCAGGCGGGTCCTCGGCTTGGGACTGACTGGGTGTGGGTGTATGATGTACTTCTTCACAGCAGATGTGGTTTGGAACATGTTTTTTTTTTCAAAATACTTTGTCAAAGTGTGATTGTCAATAAAATGGAGATAAACCACATCCCACAAGGGATTAGACAGTGATCTGGGGACTTCAACACTTCCAACTTGCAGTTGTGCTCAGATTACTCCTGAACTATTTTGCCTACAACAATGCTTGGGTAGGTGGTACCTTTCAAAATAACATCCATATGGGTTGGCAGGAGGTATTGCTTGCCAGCAGAACTTTGGCTAAAACGGTGGTCTCAAACTCCAGTCCCCGAGGACCAGGGTCCTGCAAACTTTAGATGTGTTTCTGCTTCAACACACCGGCTGCCAATATGAGCTCATCAGCAGAGCTCTGCAGAGCTTGACTGCCTGCTAGTGAGGTAATTCAGCCATTTGATTCAGGTGTGTAGGACAAGGGACACATCTAAAAGTGGCATTGACAGCAGCCCTCCAAGATTTGAGTTTGAGACCACTGGCCTAAAGCATCTTTACTTTTAGAGCTCTGAGTGACCAAGCTCCAGCTTATATTACCGACCACTTACAACCATAGTCCCCTTCTCGTAGTCCACAAACTAATTTCAGGACCAGATGGGTTTGGTCTTTTAGAGCCTAGTCTGTGGAACGTGTCGCCTTTATCTTTACACTGTCTTAACTCCTTTAAGAAGCAGTTAGAGACTCACTTGTTCCGACTGGCTTTTAACTAGTTTTATTCTATGATGTTGCATTTATGCTGTTTTTATCTTTTTATCTTGTGTTGTTTATGGTTATTTTTATTGTGAAGCACTTGGTGGTTTTTATCCTGTGAAAGGTGCTACATAAATAAAGTTTACTTACTTACTTACGCCATCTCTACCAGCTTGGCTTCTTCCCATATTGTATTCTGGTGCCATGTGCTTCCTTGGTGGGGGGCACAAATACACTGTGCTGGTCACATGATAAAAGAGAAATTGGGATTTATAAAACTAAGTTACTTTCTCATTCTGCGTGGTCTAATTCTGATTCTCACATTGCCGTAGTTGATGATGTTGGTGGCGGACAACTTAAAAAATGTGCCAAAATATGATACAGAGTGAATTCTGACTCCTTTCTCTCAGAATCATTTTTAACGTCTTTAGAAAATTTAACTACTGCAGCTTGTCAATCAGATCAGAGTACATGGAGCAGTGTTTGCTTCACATGTCCATCAGTGAGCCTTGGCCACCCAAAACAGATCAAAGTGGATCCAATGGACCCATTTTGATCTATGCAGCAGTGAATTTCTCTCAAAGCAGATCTGTTTATCTATAGTATCACTCCAATAGTGCTCTGGTTTTTCAGATGCACTGAAAGTCATCAAGTTAATCACAACTCAAGCAGCACCACCTTTTTAAACCTCCTTCTTTTCTTTACAGATATTCAATTCACCTGTCAGTGGTCATAATGTTTTGCCTTGTGTGTAATCTTTTACAGTGATTCATGATGCTTTTATGGTAAGAAGTTGTAAATGTTGGTTTATGATGTCATATCATAAACATCTAGAAATAATATTTTGCTAGGTTTATCTTTATATTACTTTTATGACTTGTCTTGGGGTGGCCAGAGCATAACACGCAAGTGATCCATCTTCTACAAACCATAAGCAGCTACACAACAAGGTGGAACAGTTTAGATGATTCATTTTCAATGTTAGTTTTTTTTTTTTTTTTGAAAGACTTTACAACAACAACAGGAGTTAAATTGAATTCAGGGTGAGCCTTAGGCCAACATTTCAAAGAAAACTATCTGAAAAAAAACTAAACTTACCTAATGAATATAAACGAAATGACAATCACTTACCTCCCTAATTAAGAAAAACAGGAGAAAACCAATTTGAACTAAAAAGGAAGCTTTGCCCTACAAACTCCTTAATAAAATACAACTCAGTGTTTACAAGATGTGGTTTGCCAGATGTGTTGGATGTGTGGCTGGTTGAGATCAGCAAAGAATGAATGCTGGACAGTTGCCATCATTAAATACATCCTCTTCTCCAGGTAGCAAATCCACACTCAGCAGTTTTGAGCATCCACCAATTTCAGGAAGGGCACCTGCACTTTGATATTTGCATATTAAAAGCAAAGCAAAACTACCTTATGACCCCAGTCATAACAGTGTTACGACCAAATCCATTAGCTGAAACCCTAACAAACCTAACGAGAGCAGCCACAGTCACTGTCAAAGTAATACAAACTCTGCTTTAATGACATGTCGAGTGTCATGATTGATGCCATTACTTGCATAAACGATGATAAAAGAAGAAAGGCTAAACGTGGGACAATGTCTTGATGTTTCTCATGCCCTCTCTTCCTGATGTTTGTAACCCAAGCAACATTATGACCCACCTCTTTAAGTTAATAGTTCACACTGAATTTTGACACCAGCTTGCTCATTTTACTGCAGTCATTAACACCACCGATCCCTATATAAGTTGCCTGTACATTACATGAGACGGAATTAGTCAAATTAGTCTCTGACAAATTGAAAGAGACACCAGATTTCATTGTATACTTGCCTACAACTCTCACAATTCCCCTTGCATTTTATTAGCAGCATAAATCATAAACAAGACATGTACTTGGACTTTCATTTGCTGTTTCTGTTACCCTGTAATGCTTTTGCAGCTTTTTCTTTTTTATTGAAGGATATCAAGTCAGGCAGAAGATGGAAAAAAAATGGATTAAAGAAAAAAAAAACTCTAATCTTGTGTTTTCCCTCTGCAGTTCATCAAACTCGCAACCTGATATAATAACTCTGTGACACCTTCAGTCATGTAGACAAATCCCACCCATGCCACGACAATGTAAGTTATTAAAGTGAACATGGTTGGAAGCAAAATCCCATCATGTCGATGTACAGTGACCATGCGAAAAGCTACAGACTTATAAAACTGTAAAATGAAAGCAAACCTGTGCAGAATGTGGAGAAATGTAACCTGCTTGTTTACATATATGTCCTGAACTTTAAGACGGTTTACTGAGACTTTAGTCTGAGCATTATTAAGGTTTTTAACTAATTTTTTCTGATGCATTGGGAAGTTTTACACCCAAAGGCCTCTCATATCGTTCGCTGGTGCAACACTATCCTATTCTTGTCTGTGATGTCTGCAAATGACAGCATGTTGAGTCTATTATGTGTTACAAACACAGGAAGGGCTGTGTGCACTCCATCCCCATTAGCCCATTTGTATTGATTAATGCTGGCATTGTCATCGAGCTTTTTTTGCTCACATCGAGCACATACACAGACACACGCTGAGAGAGAGAGACAGGCTTTCAGCAAAAGCAGAAACACAATCTGGGATGAGATCATTTCACCCTCTGTTTTTCCTCAGGCAATTACAGCCCTTTTTATTGGTGTTATTCTGAGATGATACTTTAGACAAAATTATATCACAGTTGACATTTCCTGCTTTGTTTAGCATTTTATATCGATAATTATCTCAGCAAGAAAGACTGGCGACTTTGCTGTAAGCCTGCTGTTCTTTGATGTCTCATCCTTGTGTAGCAACCTGGAAGAAAAGCAGACATCCATCTATGGAAGTTACAGTTTCCTTATCACAAAGGTTTTTTTTTTCCTTTTCGTTCCCTGACTTCAATTTAAATCACGTCAAGTCTAAGCATAAAATTGGCTGATTTTAGTTACAAGCTTATTTCTCAGTTTATCTCTAAACAAAATGACAAGTTTCACAATTATAGGTACACCCAGCATTCATCTGTTGTCTCATTTTTGCAAGGTTGCGTGGGGACCTGCTGTCTATCTGCAGCAGTCATTAGTCGGGAAGCGGGGTACACCCTGAATAAGTCACTAATCCGTCACAGGGCAACACAGAGACACACTGAACTAGCAGCATTGCATGCACACACCCATACTTATAGGCAATTTGCAGTAGATAAGCCAATTTACCTTGTATTTGCATTTTCTGACTGCGGTAAGAAGCCCATTCATGCAGCAGGATGCATATAAAATTCCATGCAGGAAGACCCCAGGCAGGGCTTTAAACCTATGGCATTCTTGTTTCAAGGCACCAGTACTAATAAGTGTATCACTATGTAGCCTGCATCCTAAGTAAAGTCCTATAAAATGGATATAACTGAAGCCTTTTGAAAATGTGTATTTCTACTTTCTACTATTTTGTGGCTTTTATTGAAAGTAGGCAGACAGGAAGAGGGCCAGACCACGGGCCAGAGTCCAGCCTGGGATGGCCGCGTTGAGGAGGAGGACCTGTGTAAATTGATCGCGTGTGCTACCGCTGCCCCTCCGACGTGCCCCTTCTTCTACCATTTCAAGGAACATTTAATTAGTGACCCATGACTTCCTGGCTCCCAGGGTTAGAAATGAGAAGTGTCAAGGTCGCTGCTTTCTCTTAGTCACTGTCTGAATGTGAAGGAGGATAATGCAGATGTGGATCAGGTAACCACTATCGGTAAACAGTTATTCATCAAAAGCAAATCCTGTCCGCGTTTTAGAGTTATGATTAAAACGTTTAAAATTACTTAAACTGTGACAAACAATGCTGGAACACAAGACCTAGTTTTATCTTGTTACTGCACGCAATGTGCAAGTAATACGTCTTCAGATTCACTGTTAGACAACTGCCGAAAGCAGCCTCCTTTACAAACATTTATTTCAAGGTTTTGGTAAACATATTTTCTAGTAAATGTGGAGGGTGCCATTAAAAAAAACAAAACCTATTGTGGTTGAGCGATATTGTTTCACAACAGAGGACAAGTCAGTCGGAGCACACTTGACTTGAACGTTAAAATTCTGTTTGCAAAGACAGAAAGAAAAGCTGAGCATTTCTGTTTAGTATTTAGACAGAAAAAAAGTCTCTGACATCTTCTAGCTTAATGCTACAGAGCCTGACCCATATACAGTAGCTCTTAAATCACTTTGCAGATATTTCCTGCAGAGAGAGAATCCCATCTTACCAGACGTTTAGTGTTGCCTACCCCCAGCCTAGCAGAGTTTTTTTTTCTCTAGCAGCAGCTGTCATGTTAAGACATTTCCATTATAGTGCAAGTGGTTCTTTATATGTCTCACCTGCTGTGTGTGCATACTGGAAACAGCAGCAATTCGGTGCTTTTTCCTGCAAGTTTCTAGTGTGCATCCCAACATTAGCGTTTGAAGCTTTTTCTGCAAAACTGTCGAGGAGGATGACCTTGCTTAGACTTATCCCAGACCTGGGATGTGTATACTGACATGAAATATAAACCTTATTAAGTCAGAGTGTGTTTGCTCCTTGTTTGACAGTGAAAGGCTGTTCTGTTGGGCAATAGGAAAACAGCTCTCTTCTGATTCAATTACCACTACAAACTGAGTTGGAAGGGGCAACAAGAGGCTAAAGGACACCATGGTCTGTTTCACTCAGATTGCCTTGTGAATTCGATTCTTCCTTTTTCTGCCCCTCCAACTCTTAGGCATTCATCACATCCTGGTGTGGAACTGGAGTCCCACAAAGTAATGCATGAGCCTTCGTGTCTCAGAACTAATCTGTGCCAAATTGAATTTGGAGCAAATTACCCTACAGTGATTTTTGTCAGTATATGGCATTGTTGTTGATAAAATGCTAATGGTGAAGGTTGAGAGATAACGGCTGAATGTGTTAGACTCCTCATCATTTAGCATTACGCAAGTGTCATGCATAATTTCATTTCTAATTGGACTGGTCAGTGGGGGCATTGTTTGGTAATTTCTTACCTGTTTGGTTTAGGCTTAAAACCTTTAAATGTTTCTCTATTTACCCTTAAGATGCCATCTGAATATCAATCCCCCCCCCCACCCCTAAAATGAGAGCTTTATATTGGAATACCTCTCTTCGCCCAACCTTATTATCTCTGATGTGGCGTGCCGGCAAATTGTGATGTACAGGCATAATGATATCTGAGTGCAGCCCCATGGTGTGTGTAATTGAAACGCCAGGAAACCTTGACAATGCCCTCATCCCTCCGGTGCCAGCTGTGCCATTTATGCAAGAGCAGCCTTTCCCTCGAACATTTCTTACTCTCTTCTGCTGGGTGGTGGTGCGCACTTAGGATAATCAGTTTCTGGATTTGTGTCAGAAGTTTCACCCGCACATCTTCAGTTATTCTACAACTCTCTTATTCTCTCTTGAGGATGCCACATCATTCAGAATAATATAATCTACTGTAGTTTATGGTTATTCTAGCACCTTGTCTGTCTAATGTTTTTTTTTTTATTTTGAGCGATTCTGTTTGTGATGTTGTGCTGTAGCAGATTTAAGCAGATATGCTTGATGCTTTTAAACACCTGCAGGTTATTAGTAATGGTACATGTTAAATGAGTCGAGGGCATTCTCCAAGGCACCAAATCAAAGCAAAAGAGGAAATATTAAAGAATGGTAACATAGTAAAATGAAGAGCAAAAGACGTGAGATCTTTTGATCTGTTGTAGAAATTCTAAACAATAACTAACTTCCTAGACTTAATGAATAAGGAAATGGTGAAGTGTTGAAGTTCCAGCACTTTTATTGAGAAACAGAGAAGAGATCACATAGATGAAAAGTAATTGCACCCTACGGTCTGGCTGCCAGCCCGTCTGCCCTGTTGCTGTCTCCCCTCTGTCTCTCCTAAGGCATTCCCAGGCTAGACTGGGTATGCAGTCCGTTCAATAAGTAATGACTTTGACCTCGATTTCCTCCCAGTGGAACCTGACCAGAAAATCTACAAAGGGAACCAATTTGGCGGTATCCTGAAGAGATACCAGAACTACCTCAACTCCTCCTACCAGGGACGAGCTCTTGCTCTAATCCGGGCTCTGACACAATGACAGAGCTCCGTAGATTAAGTTGATGGATTAGTACAGTGACCTGATGGAGGAAGCTCAAGATACTGGGAACTTGATATTTGAAATACTCTGCTTGATGCACTAACTCCCCGCCAACCTATAAGGGTCTGTCTGTTTTGTTGTAAGAACTATGGCAAATTTGCGATGCAGGTAAATGGTATGCCCAGGTCCCAACCCTCCCCTGCCACCAAGCACTTGACCTCAAAGACCCTTCCCTCATGTAGTGTATTCATGGCAGGAGGGGCTGCCTGTTGCTTTCAAAGCCCCTTTCAGATTACAACTGCAATACATACACAACCATGAACCACCCTGTAAGGATTTGCATGCCAAAGCAAAAACCTTAGGGACTTTAAAATGACCGGTATAGTGCAGAAAACACACAAAAGGGGGGGGGGGGGGGGGGAGGAAATCAGACTGAGTCCAAAAATTGTAGAGCTCCGTTTCTTTTTTATAGATATTTGCAAAAAAATATGAAAAGGCAGACCTTATATTAAACAGCAGAGGAGCAGGGATTCCACTTTCTCCAACAGTGCAGGACAAACAAAAAAACAGCCTCTCCCATATTGCAATAACCCAGCTTTTAAAGCACCAGCCTGTACCAACTAATAAGAAACAGGGGTGAAAACCTTTACAACATTTAGAATTTCTATTTAGGGAACAAACTTAGTTAAAACCTCTAGAGGAAAAACAAAAAAACAATTTACATTCAACTTCAACAAATCAAAACAATACTCCAAATCCTAGACAAAAACCAAAACATCTCCCCTCCATCTCAATCAAAATGGATTTTCCCTCATGAGGCTGATTGACAACACCAGGTCCTTATTAGTACTGCTCATGGGCGCGCTTCCATGGCAACACCTAACCAGGTGACCTCAAAGAAAAAAAGAGTGGTGAGAACCACAAAACAAGTTCATAAAGTTACATCAAATACAAATAAACTTAAACCTTTCCCCAAATATTACTTTAAAACCAGCAGATGCCTGTTTACATCTGTTAGTGAGGGGGGAAATCCCTCACACACCCATTATGGATGATTTTCACTTTTCATATCATGAAAGTCAATCTGTCGAGACCACTGGACCTGTTTGCTTTCACAGCATGCTGTTTAGTCTGCAGAACCAAGGAGAAGTGGCTTACAGCTTTCACCTGCATTTACCTAAGCATTGTATGAGACACGTAGGCTGAATAATTCTCATGCATGTTTCTTAGATGAGATGCTTTAAGAACAAGCATTGTAGTTCAGCGCCAACATCTTTTTACCTGCATCAGAT
Source organism: Fundulus heteroclitus (assembly GCF_011125445.2). Taxonomy (NCBI): domain Eukaryota; kingdom Metazoa; phylum Chordata; class Actinopteri; order Cyprinodontiformes; family Fundulidae; genus Fundulus; species Fundulus heteroclitus. Next base: position 5,630,043 of record NC_046383.1, read on the forward strand.
CTGCTGATCAGCATTTCTCTCCGATCAGATAGACTGGAAGATCATGTGGTGTGTCATCTCTGTGTGCACCACATCAAAGTTGTAATGTTGGTGTGTTGACTTCAACCCTTCATTGAATCTTAAGAACAAATGTGGATCACAGAACACTCTATGTTGCCTTTTACAGTTGAGGCCCATCATTCTTTTGACCTTGTCCCTTGCATGGCTCATACTCTAACCTCTTCATTGAGGCCAGTTTGCCATGGAAGACCCTACTTGGGGCCAAAAAACCCCACAGGACACTAAAACTCGGCCACTATATCAAGGGCGTTTGAGATCCCACACAAAAATAAATGGATAATGACAATATAGGAAATGCATCCCAGCAGGGACATTTTCCTGACTCCAACTCTTCTCTGTCCTACATTCAGACTATGCAAGCAGAAAGAGAGTGCAGAAATAGGTTATGTACCTGTCTTGATAGGGATAGCTTGATTCTTTATTGTGATTACTTATGATCAGCTAACATCTTTATTGCAGTAAATGTCAGTCAGATCAAAATTATTTTGATGAAACAGAGAAATTTTAATTTTAATCAAGTTTGAACTTGTTAAAAAACACCTATTGCAGGTCTAGCAAATCCTAAAATTAGAATGTTTACATATCAATTCATCCAGAGACAGTTGTTGACATTGCCATTAAGTCACAGCACAAGATGACCACTGGGACACTCCATTGTTGCCAAATCGTGCAAGCCTTCTAGTTCTTATTTTTATGATGATTTTGAGTTACTTAGCTCCAGAATTGATCCGAGTGTCCTTAAGTCACTTCCTGGTTCAGGCCACATCAACAATACTCATCCAAAACATCTACCTTAATTCACAGGAGCTCTCCAGTAGTCCTATTCACGTGTCCAACTTTCTTTCACTAATCTTCATGTCTGCCCTATTCCTCAAACATCTTTCTAAGATTAGCCTATCTGTATACCTACTGTCACTTACATACTTGTCCTCCATCTGGTTCAGCCACATCAGGATCTTCAGGATTACCCTGCAGATGGTAATTTCCCTGCTATAAAAATTTATGTGGGCCACAGCGCAGATCACCACTAAAGGCTGAGTTATTCTTGTGTGTTGGGTTGTGGCGCAGGTTCTGTGCGGACAGTGTGGGAGCCCATAGAAGCGCTGTACTTTATACTGTGTGGATGTAGGCGCAGTATTCTTTACATCACACAACCAAAATGGCCACCTGCAATATTATAAACATCAAGAATAGTTAGTGTGTTTATGTCAGCTGAACAGAAATAAACGATAAAGATGGTATGTTCACCTGTTGCATACAGAAAGACGTCAAGATGGGGAATACAGTCTCTAAAGCTCATAGGGATATTTTTGAATAAAAGGTTTAAGAAAACACTTTTCTTTCCTAAGTAAAACCTGATGGCTTTACATACTGTGTGTTGTTGTTTTACACTTGATTTACGTGGCAATTGATGCAAACAGAAGTCAAAATCCTTGTTTGTACTCAGAAACTTGGTCAATAAACTAATCCCTTAATGCATTCCAATAATAGGTGTATGCTGTTTTCAGTCACAAAACAAACAGTAACAATATTGCGTTTAACAAGTAAACTCCTGGGCCATTTGAGGTCAGTTCCGGCGAACCGAAGTTCCCCCATTTTAAATGAAATATGCACGAGCGATTGGCACAAAGTCACACAAACTCGGAGGTGCACGACCTTGGGGACAGGGACAGCACGATTGCGTCACATTTGGTGGGCGCACCCTCACACCATGTTCAATGTGTTGAGTATAGAGCTAGCTTGAATCCAAGAAGTTTTAACAATTATTTAAGCCTTACAGTAAACTTTCTCTCTACCTTGTGATTTAGGATTTATTGTGTTCATGAATATGGATCACAGAAACTAGGCCTGACTACCTCAATTTTTCTATGTGCAAGAGTGTGAAAATAGACGTGGTACACATATTGCAACACTATAATTTAGGGATTTTTGTAAAGTTGTCTGAAAAGGTTTTCCTGATTTAACTCCACAAAGTGTAAATTACGCGTGATAAGGACTGGAAAGCCCCTAAAAGAGCTAAAAGAATGACAGGTTTGGGGTTATAAAACATTTACATTTTCCATGTCACATGTATTCAAACATTATGGAAGCGTTTAACTGCCAGACCTACTAATTAATTAATTCTCCTTAAAACAATATAGTTTTCTTGTAAAAATTAGAAGCTTTCTCATTATAATGAAATTATCTTTTCCTGGTTTTTATTAGTTTTAACACTTAACAGGCATTATCCAAGCGGTCATTTTGACTACTGCGTGTAAGCCTCAATTAATTCACAATGTAAGTTTATAATTTACCAAATTTAATTAGCCAAACAATGTTTTTTGTTAAATAAAATTAAACCAAAAGAGAGTATTTATAATTTACCAGATGAAGTTTAATTATGTATTAAGCTTTTACTTTTACTGACCACCAAGAAACAAAGAGCAAATCTTGCCAAACAATGTTACAGATGAATCTAGGAAATATATATTACACGTCAACATAGTAGTGGACATTTTTATCACAGAAAGTAAATCTAAAAGCCAATGCTCATATTACAAACTAGATATCAAAAGTAAATAAAGGATGATATAAAAACAAGAACATTTATATCACTCTAACTATTTACACTATTCACAGGGAGGCTAATGAAACGCACAACTAGCACAGGTCTCCTCTTCGCCTGGCACAACTCCCGCACATAGCTTTGTGCATCTGCTGCATGTGTCTGAGGTATTAGGTGCAGCTTCTCTGCACCAGGCATTGCCTCTTCTCTTGAGCTTGCTGCACGCTTGAGTTATGGCTTAGATGACCACCTTGTTCCAGTTGCCTTGAGGGCTGTCTCCCCAAACTCGACTCAAAGCTCCTCTCTCAGCTTCTGCAAGCATCCGTTGCGTGATCTTGGTGCCAGTGCAACTTCTGGAAGACAACATGAGCATTTACTCCCGCAAGGTCCAGTATGATATGAAACCCAGTAATGTTCCATCTCTGTGTACCTCCACCACTTTTAATCCTATCTGATCATTGATGTCTACACCTTATTTTGTGTTGTCATAAAACGATACTGCACAGATTTACCTTCAGCCCGTCAGTGATGTTTACACCCAAGGGCAAAGAGCAGAGAACACAAACAGTTTTGCGTGACTTTTATTGATAAGTCATAAGCATTGCACCTCTCCGCTTGCTGTTTGGCAGGCGGTGGTCACTTGCCCTTTGTTTTGAGGACAATTTCATTTTTAATCTGTCGTGTCTCTGGAGGTTCAGCAGGCTGGACAACTGTCCACAGAGTCCCATCCTTTCCCGTTTCCACCACCGAGGAGGATGCTAGGGCCGCTTCCCTCTTGACATCAGTTTCAGCAAGTGGTTCACTAAGTCATGATAATAAAATTGCAATAAATAAATGTTGTGATATGATAATTCAGCCTCTGCTATAGAGTTATTATTTAGCAACCTGCTGATATAGCCTAAAGACCGCCTATAGTTAGGCCAGCAATAAGCTCACCTGACATTTCCGTTGTGATAACAGCGGGTGGCTGTCAGAAAACATCAGGCGTCTCTTTTTCCTCAGGATGTGGACTGTACACATTGCTGATAATCAGCTTTGCCAAAAAAGGGACTTTCCCATGTTAAAAAGACACAATCCACACATATGCAAACTATGTGAAGGGACGGATAAATGTTTAGGTTAATTCAGTTCAGTTTCTCACATTTACCTAACTGTCTGAAGGTGAAGGTTAACCTTTCTAATCTCATTTTTGCTAAATAACATATGCAGGTTAATTGTCTTTACAGGTTGAAGTTGTGTTACAATTTTTCTAATCCTCTGGGCAGCTGGTTAAATCAACTTTTGCTTGTCTAAATCCAGGATAAGGACATTTGCATCAGAAGCTAACATGTTATCCAACTGAAAGACCCATAAACCTGTATCATGGTAACCTTTTAGTTTATCAGGTGAAATGTTGTTGAATAGTATTTTCTCTGTCACAAAGACAAGGAGAACATTTATACGGCCAAACATAAATTAATACTTGTTTTTTGAAAATTAACTCTAGATAAGACCCATTATTATTAGCATTTTATGACCTTTGGGAGCTAAAATAACTCAAAACATTGCAATGTTAGTAACTATATTCATTATATGTTAGGTTTGACCAGAGTTCATTTTTAGAAACTGCTATTTTATATAACAAAATAATGACTAAGATTTCTGCTAACTCAAGCTTTCAACAGAAAGACTGAAATGGTAATATTGTTTTAAATTACTAGAAAAGACAGGGCAGCAGTCAGGATTCACAATATCCCACCATATGTTTTTCTCAAGACATTTTCCAAAATAATTTATTTCTTATTATTAATAATTGAAGACAAAAGTTGAATGAAGTAATGATACATGCTGTTTTTCTTTCCATTTTACCAGGACCTTCCAAGGTAGATCATGCTATTGGGACAATGTCTTTCATGCTAGTTAGGAGAAGTACTGCTGTAAAATTCACTCAATAAAAATTTTAAAACAGAGATTGCCATATACCTATTAAATCACTGTGAAATTGGGTTATTGTCAGTAATTCAATTTCTTTCTAAACAGTCCATTTAGATTAAAATGTGAAAAGAGAAAACGTATGTTTGTTTTCAGTGTTATTTGTTAGATGTGCTGAAGTGTAACAAATATGCAGATTTTTTTTCGTTCTCACTAGCAGGTGTTTGAACTTGTTCTGTTTACATCAGTATTTACCATCTCTCATTGCCTCGGCATATGAAGTGCTGCAATCATTGACTCTTTACTGCTCTGCTATCTGCACACAACACCAATGAAACAGGGAGAATGTCACACCATATAACTGTCTCAATTAAATAAAGCTGAGTGATAACACTCAGCACATAAAAGTAGGTCTATTTCTATTTTTTACACCAAGAATGTTATTAAAATGATCCAAAAGTATGATTCGAATGCTTGCTGGTGTGAGCAAAAAGGTCTCATCTCCATTCAGATTGTCACTGTAATCTTTTCATTAGACAGAACAACGAAATGGAAGAGATTCCTTTGTTTTGGCATCCTCTTCAATAGCGGTTTTGTTTAAATTATGCTAGACTCAAACAAAGATGTGTCAGATCTGAATAATTAGCTGCTTAAATGAGTTTGTCTACAGATGTAATAGGCAGACAACAGAAACTGAGAAATAAAATCAGCAAACAAACTTTCCTTCTTGCCTGCCTTGTATTTGCTGAAGCCAAAACAATGTATTGAGCCTAAATCATTATTCTTCATTGATATTTTGCTGCCACAAGTCAGAGGGGGGTTGTTTAAGGGCTATAAATGATAAATGCTTTTGTGCGACATTTGAGGACAGCATATCTGATACGATAGTTGATGTGATGACTCTGACTTTCAGTCCCAAGCAGTTCACAGCTCTTTCTTTTGGCACAGCTGAAGTTTGTTTTACTGAATGGCTCAAACATGACATATCTGCCAAAATCTAACCACAACTGTATGAGATTGAGTTGTTGTTAGGAGGTTGCATTAGTAATTGGACTCTTTCCAGGGTGGACTGCTAATAGAACATGCAAATGTTATGACCTCTAAAACCAAGAAGATTAACAAGATTTATGCGTACAGACTCGAATACTTGGCACAAAAAGTAAGAAAATGTGTGTCTGGTCAATTATTTCTTTGCTCTAACAAGGCTTCTGGGCAACAAATCTTATCTTGTCTGAAAGCCTGTTTATTTCCCATGAAATGATGCCGCATTTGTAAGCAAAACACATTTTAAGGCTAAGCAGCAGAGGTGAGTTTGTGGGTTGCACCCATAAAAAAAAAAAAAAAACAACTTGTAAAATCCTCTGTGTCAAAAAACACAGAGGTCTCTAGCAAAACAATTTTTGTTAGAGACTTTCTGATGGTGTTGGGTGGCATCTTCCTCACTGGAAAACAATCTTATCCTCAGAGGCAATCTCTGTGCAGAAATATATTAAAATGAGATTATGCAACCAGTGACACTCCCATAACTCCATTTTAATAGACCAATCTCTACCCTCCAAGACAGTTGCCCCACAGAACTGGGTTTATCAGAGGTTGTCCCCAGAACTTGGTAGTAGAGCAGCATTGTTAAAACACATAAATAAACAGCAAAACAAAAGTTTCCTATTTTTGCCAGAAGTTTGTATGCTAATGAGGTAAATCTCCTTACACAGTTGGACCTCAATCACTTGGGGGGACAGTGGCGCTGGAGCTAGGCGTTTATCCTGTAACCGGTGGGTTGACATCTTAAACTCCTGGTCGACCATTTCAGTCGTCGTATCCTTTGGCAAGACACTTCACCCACGTTGTGGTCAGAGGGTGGCACTGATTATATTGCCTCTGCTTCTTTTAGCTTGCCCAAGGGCAGCTGTGGTTACAATGTATCTAACCACCGTCAGCCGAATGTGTGAGTGACTGAATGTAGTGTAAAGGGCTCTGGTGTTCTCAGGACTTCATAAAGTACTCTACAAGTACGGGTCATTTACCATTTACTTGGGATTTAGAGCAATAATTGACGTCTGGGATCATTGTCCCGTTAAAACACCCAATCATATGCCAATTTTGAACCATTTTTGATTTGATGTGAAGTTTAAGAATTTTATGGTATTCCTACTTTTATTATTCAATCCAAAAAAGCTCCACAGCATGATGCTGCCACCATCATGGTTGCCAGATGGTGCAGTGCTCTTGGGTTTAAATGCCTGTCCTTGTTTTCTCCAAGCATAATTTTTTGTTGCCGTACTTTTCGGACTATATGTCTCACTTTTTTCACTTATGACCAACCCTGCGACTTATTGTCAGGTGCGACTTATACATCAAATTTAAATGATGCTGACCAGTATGAACCAAGGAGTGAATGGTCCCTCTATAGCGGCAAGAGGGAGCTATAGTGAAAACTATATCCTGGTCCTGTACCACTTAAAAATGTATTAAAACATTAACTTATAGACAACAAAGACTGAGCACATGTTTGTATGTTGTTTTTCAGGATGCATTCACGCAGCGGAGCGTTGTGTGGTGAAGCTCGAAGGGAGAACCTAGACCATGACAGAACCCTGTTATTGGGCTGTCTGTGATGCTAATAACAGCTAGCGCTAGCTTACAGGTCTGTTGTCTGGGTGGTTTATAACTTCACTGATGCATGTGAGCTTTATGTTGCTCTCAAACACCCGTGTTATACTGTTATATTAGCACGCAGGACCGTTACACTCACAGTATAATTTCAGAGTAAGTTTAAAAACTTTCAGCGTTACGTTGAAATGTGCTGGATAAAACCTTTTCTGGCTGGAGTTGCTGATTTACCCCATTCATCCTCCCAGGTCTGTTCCATGTTATTTAGCTGGTTATGGACGCAGCTGTGTAATTTAATAAATTGTTTTACCAGATTAAATGTCAGTTTTAAGTCTTGGATTGTGTGAAATAAATGTCTAAATAAATGTGTGTAGTTCGGTGCAACATACAGTGCGACTTATAGTCCGGTGTGATTTATGTATATTCTTTTCCTCTTTATGACGCATTTTTTGATTGATGCGACTTATATTCCGGAGCGACTTGTAGTCCAAAAAATACGGTATTTTGTCTAACAAACACAATCTTTGTCTCAACTGTGCATACACATTTTTCTCATTAGAAAAAAAGGTGTACGGACAGTTGAGACAACTTATATAAATTGCTTCAACTGGTAACGAGTAATTGAATTAAGTTTACCTAATTTACAATGGTTTAACTTGACAACTTATGAACTAATTTTAAAAAGTTGGATAAACTTAATGCAATTACTTGTTGACAATTTGAAGCAGTTCATTTATGATTTCTCTTTTTAGAGTGCAAGAGCCATTTCGCTCAAACATATGGGTAGAAACCTTTGGAAGAAAGTAATCTTAGAAATGAGTCCATGAGACTGTCCGTGGTCATGAAAATACATGACTGGGGACATTAATACTGCAATGTAATAAAACAGTTCCCCTTCTTAGAGCTTTACTAGGTTCGTTGAACTTTCCCACAGGTCGCTTTGTTGAAAATAGGTCTGTGGAAAATAGGTCTAATGATTCATGCCAAATGCCCAGTTTTTTACGCTGGCAAAGAGCTACACTCAATCATGGTAACTAATGACCTTAGGCTTGTCAAATTAAGACAATAAACCCCTTCTACTCTCATTATTTAGAAAATATTGAAGAGAACATATATGCATATTTGAGTATGTGTATATTTATGAAATTAATCAGACATTTGATTTTGTGGAACGGTTCCATCTTTTAAGATTTAGAAAAGTAGTTTGTTCAGTAACTGTTCTACTTATGATAAAAACCTGAAATTAATTATATTTATGTCCTTCATGACCAGAACTCTAAACTCAATATCCTCTTTTAAGACCTTGACAAGATGATGCTTTGACAAAACGAAGGACACTAAACGGACCATTATTGTGAAATAAAATAACAAAATTTTAACAAAGTAAGCTCGATGGCATTCTGAGTGGTGGGAGGCAGTGACTCCACGTCATCTCCTGGCTGATGCTTTGGAAAATAGATGCTAAATCCCAATGTGTACTTGTGTTGGCAGGGCACGGCTCGAAGCCTTCTCCGACAACAGCGGGAAGCTGCAGCTCTCTCTGCAGGAGATCATCGAATGGCTGACAGCCAAGGACGAGGAGTTATCGGAGCAGCTGCCCATAGGAGGCGACGTGGGGGCCGTCCAGCACCAGAGAGAGTTCCACCAGGTAAAGAGTATAATAGTATGTAATACTGACAAATCAGGATTTACTATTTGTTACTCTGTCAGGATAAAAGGCAAATAATTTTTAAAAATGAGCACGACAGAGATGACAAAAAGTTATTGCGCGGACCATTTCTAAATTCTGCATCTGGATCCATGGTAGAGGAATGTGGAGAAAAAATGTTGATGAAAAAGTTTTGTGCAGTAGTCTGAGTTGTCCGTGTGAAGACCAACTTTAGGGAACTGCGATTTTTTTTTTTCTTTGTAAAAGTTACCGTTGTCCAGTATTAAATACAACACAATTTCTGGACTTTGATTTCTTCAGCAGAAGGTCTGTTATCTACGAACACGAAGCGTGCTTTGAGTTTGGGGATAAAACGAGACCATTCTGGCAGCTTGCGGAGATATCAAAGACATCCATCGGAGTCACGTTTAATGTCCAGTCTCAATCAATACTGGATAGATGGCTGAAAAGTTTTCTTTCTGCACCCTGTGGCAGTGATACCTCTGATTGACTCAGGGCTCAGTTAGAGGCTGAGATTGGGTGATAATAGGTAAATGTTACAGTGTAAAGACACCAGACTGGATTTATGGATCAGTAAAACTGTCACGTCTTCTGAAAATCTTTTGTTCACTGAGCTTTTCCTGCTCATTTGTCATAATAAACAATTTGTTTTAATAATGTCGTCTACATTAAATTTCTCTTCAATATTAACACATTTTTTTATCTGGTTAATTCTTAAACATAAAAAAATTCAGCTTATGATTTATTCACTAAGTGTTAAATGTATAGAGACACTCTATGTGCTGTTTCATTGTTACCATAAAGCCAAATCAGAATAGATTTCATAATTTTGACTGGACACTTAAAATTACCATGTAATCATCTCACTTTGAGAAGTGAGATGATTACATGGCTGATTTTATAAAAAAAAAAAAAATTCAGATTAAGAGTAAAAAACGTTAAATATTTCTCTTGTTTATGGAGTGTCATTTGTCTTTCTGCAGAGCTGAGAGATCTTTATTTAACCAATAATTGAGCCTCTAGTGATTTTGTTAAAAACAATTATTTCTCAACATTGAATTTTTCCACACTGAAAGATGTACTCAGATTAAAGTTGAATTTTTTTCTAAACTATTCTGTGTGCTACCTCAGCGAAAGAAGAATTAACTTAATGTTCTTTGCATAAGTTTAGAAGGGTAAAAGTCCATACACCAAACTATGACCTGAAGGATTGACTGTTGCAGGACTATGACTTGCAGTCATATTTCTTAAAACAGCTCACATTTTCTAATGTAAATGTTTTTCTTTTATTCACACCAAACAAAACAGGGGGTAATTATCATTACATTGTCTGCAGTGTGCTTGCTAGGCTTCACCAGCGTTGAATGGAAGATATTGGCAGCGATTTCAATGTTTTTTTTACGGTCCATCGGACTTAAGGGAATGTGTGAGTGTTGCTGAGAAAATGACATCTCGGCCTGTCCGATAATTGCTCTGTGGCTCAATAAACCGGCCTTTAAATCTCTTGAAGGCTGCACAAGCTGACATACTTACAGACAAACACTTTATAGATTAGTTTGTTTGTCTGCCCAATAGATAAATTCACTTCAGATACAAAGAAACTGGCATCACCATTTGAGATGGATTGCTGCTTGTCAGAATATTCTGAAGGATGGTGGGCTTCAGGATGGGTTCCTGTGAGATTCTGCCTGCTCAGTAGCACCAACTGGCCTCTCAGAGGCATTCATTCATGTGTTTTTGTGCTCGGGTGGGGGCAGCTGTGGGTGCACCGTGTTGTGTCTGATTGTTTTTGTTCAGTTGCACGTTTTATACCTGAATTCTTTGGACATTTTACAGCCTGTTTAGAATAGATTTCACACCACCTGGCCACGAGCAGCTGCTGCATGTGGGAACTGCTATAAGAGCCTCAAATAAACATTTTCTTTCCTTTGCAGCCAGAACATAATAAAATAAAGAGCTCGACTGTTTGTTTTTTTGTTGTTAGAGAAATTGAATTTTTTTTCTTCAAATATATAGGAGAGATTACTGTCAGTGAGTTTTTTATTATTAATCTTTTTTTAAGATTTTGTGGTGCAGGTCACCTTTATTCATCAGTAGCTTGACAGGAAGAAGGGCAGAGAGGAGAGGGAAGGCATGTAATAAATAGTCCAGGGTCGGACATTGCATCCGGGACAGCTGTACCAAGGACTATAGCGTCCATATGTGGTCTATATGCTCTGCCACTGAGCCACAAGGTCCCCCTAAATGAAGGTCTTTCTTTCTAAAGGTTGCAAGAAAGTTTGACTCCTTAGAAGCATAAGAAGTTATGGATGATTTAAAACATTTTGTATAGGGTTGGAGGAAGAAAACTAATTCTATGTAAACCAAATTACTAAACCCTGGAAACCCCTGCTCACATCAACCAGTGGTTCAATGCTAGATTTGGATGACCGATGGTCTAAATGGCAAAGAAATCTCTTCCTTCAGTTTTCAGGCACCCAAGATTGTGCAATGATTTTAGTTATGAGCCCAAAGAAACACAATATAAATACATTCTCTTTTGTTAGCCAGTAAAACATGATCAGGAAAGCATTGTTTTCGGCTGATTTTTCCCACACAGAAAGTTGTCAACATGGACTGAAGCTGCTAAAAGTATGCATACACTTCCAACTAGATGATTACATATACCGTGTGAAAGGACATAACGTTTTTCTCTTTTTTTCTGCATGAAATCAGACTGCCCACCCTTTTTTAAGTCAGTTGAAATTGCCAGAATTATTTTTAATCTGTTAAACGCCGGAATAATCAGATTTTTCTGATTACCTCCTCGTAGTCAGAAGTTTACATAAACTAATCTTACAATACCTTGAAACAATTTGGGGCAGATGATGGCGCTATGGCTTTGTATGTTGCTGATACATTAATTAACGACATTTGAGCTAATTGGGGTCACACATTTGTAAAGTAGCCAGGAAACAAGAAAGAGAATCGTGTGTCTCCATGTCTGTTTGATCCAGCCGCCTCTATCTTAATGAAACAATTGTACAAGTATAAACAGCATGGACACGTCCAGCCATCCCACCATTCAGGACGGATTTGTCCCAGGGATGGACATGTTTCGCTGTGGAATGTGAGCATCAACCTTGGAACAAAAGCAAAATACATTGAGAAAATGCTGGCTGACGCAGGTAAAAAAGAGTTAATACCAAAGGTGAAATGAGTCCTGACTCAAAGGCCACTCAGTGATTTAAAAAAAGGCCATTATTCCAAAATAAACATAAAACCAAGATTACAGTTTGCAAATTAACTCAGTGACAAATAACTTTTTTGGAGACATGCCCTGTGGTCTGATCAAACTAAAATGTCGTTTTTTGGCAAAAAAGAAAATGGGAAAACCTCCAACTTCCTGTATAGCAGACCTACCTGTGCATTGTGTTGTCAGGGTGTTTTAGTCTGATCTTTCATACTTCTGCTGCTCCTGCTGATGTAGGAATCATCTCCCAAAAATGTTTCCACATTGAACTGTGCACATGACCTCAGTTCGTTCCACTGGTAGTCGGAACCTCTTCTTTCCTATTATTTTTTTTACCGCCCTCTGTATTGTGTTTTGTTTATTTGATTGGTGGAATCTGTTTTAAATAACAATCTACAGATGGTTTGTTGATTGAAAAGCCAACCATGACTTCTCAGGAGAATCTGTGCAACAAACCATCTGGCACTACAGATTTATCAAAACACCTGTAGAAAGCACGCAAGTTATTCTCATTAAATGATATTTACACTGACCATATGCGCATTCGGATCCTGGGCCTTTTCACAAAGCCATCCATCATAATGACGGAGAACCTTTGTGAAATGTCAGTAATTCTTTCAAACGAAAAGCTTTCACATATGGTGATGAGACCCGCTGGTGGGACAGCTGCGGGAATCCCAAGATGTCTTCAAGGGATAAAAAGTATCTCCTTGGAAATAATTTTAATTGACAGGTTATACAGAGCTGTGTGCTCTGTGCAGAGGGATGGTTATAAACCTGTTACAGAAACATGGAGCAGGCAGACGAATGAGGGTTCGTATCTGCGCACAGGAAGCAGAAACCTCAATACAGACAATAAATAAACAAGCATGAAGTGTTTTAATTATTGCATAAAACACACCTGTTGCCTTAATAACTTAATTTGTTCTTCCATGTTCACGTAAATTCAACCAGTAGCGAACTGGAAATCTTTTAACACAAATACACACTTTGAGCGTAAAACAAAGTCTACCTCTTCTTGTTCCCCCTCCACCTTCTCTGTAGATTTCTGAGCTGTTATTTCATGCAGCACGTCTGAAAGGTAACCCGCGCTGACAAGAACAGATGTGAAGCTCCTGTTTCACCTCATTTAAACTACAGCCTGAGCTGCTGCATTGTGGAATCAGCATCTCAATTATCAGGAACACAGGAGCAGCTAACCAAGGAGCACTTGCACCCCAGTATGCTGCAACACCCTACACTTTGTCACTTCAGTTTCCTTATGATACAGGTGTGCAAAGCAGCTGGTGCACTGATTTTTCAAGACAACTAAAGGTTTTACCAGGATATTGTGCTGTATTGCGATGTCTGAGTTCATTGTTTTTTTATAAATCCAGCAAGAATCATGTTTAATCAGGATCATCCCAGTGGTCTCAAACTCAAATCATCGACGGCCGGTGTCCTGCAACGTTTAGATGTTTCCGTTGCCCTACACACCTGAATTAAATGGCTAAACTGCGTCTCTAGCATGCAGTCAAGGGCCGTTTCTCAATTCACGAGAACGCGAGTCCGTACTCGCGTTCTCGTCAAGTCTGTTCTCGGTAAGAACACAGGAAGATCGGACTTGACGAGAACGCGAGCACGCAGCACGTATTGTGCATTGGAACAGAAGTATACTCGTGACGTCATCACACCCACAGCGCTTGAGCATTCCTTTAACGTTCAAAACTATTTATACACTACACCATCATATCTTATTGAAAACGTTTTTTATTTAAATTAATTTCTAAAAAGTATAAAAAATATCTAAAATAATTACAGAACTGTGGGTATAAAACCAGCAATAGCGGGAATTTCTTTGTGGGGAGTTGTAATTGTTCTAGTTATAGAGGCGATTGAATCTTCTTTAAAAATCAGCACTTTGTAGAAGCAAAATGAGCGATACGAGCAATATTGCTGTTGCTTCGGTCGTTGGTCAGCTTTACCAGCAGGCTGAAGAGGAGGTGATGCAGCTGAGGAGACAAATCCGAGCAAGGAGAAGATTGATGCAGCAGAGGAGGCTCAGAAGGCAGGCTTTGCTCACCCATCTATTGCCAACTGGTAGGCATTTTAAGATTGACAGCCTATTTCCTACTTTTAAAAAACCCATTGATGATGATATTAAAAACGTGATCAGGTTGAAATTGTGACTATTTTTCCTATATTAATAAAAATGAAGACCCAGTTTTAACATTAATAACAGTAGGGTTAAGCTACTTTATTGCACCTCCTGACCTTCACGGCATTGATCATTAAGAAAGGAAAAAAAAAATTTTTTTATGTCTGTCCACCTTTACAGTGATTAATCTATAAATTATGTGCAGTTAGTTCAGCCCATTTTTTCAGTGAAATGGTAAAAATACCAGAGAAGGGAAGCCATTTGTTACATTTACTATACTTGACTAGTTTTACAACACTATACATTTTATCTTTTCTTTCTTGAGAACTATAATAATCTGCATGTTAAACAGGTATAGTTTTATGCATAGAAAACGTGACAAAAAACAATTAACATTTGGCATTTTTTATTTACAGGAAGAAACAGAAACAAAATATGTGAGGATAAACACCTCTGTGCCGATCCTCCAAATATTTTTTAATGAAGGGGACCACCTGAAACCAGCCTTCAGGCTAAACAGGTCCACCATCGTCCTCCTCCTTCAGCTGCTGCCCATCAGAAGGTCCATGGATGGCCACAGGAGATAGAGGTGCTGGTGACCCTCTGCTGGCTGGCCGACGTTTGCCCCAAAAGTAATCGCCGCCTGCTGCATCCTTCACAATATTAGTATAGAGGCAGGGGACCAGCTTGACGTGGAGGAGGAGGAGGTTGATCCAGAGGAGGATGACCATCCAGCGGCTCCAGCTGGCTGCATGTTTAAGTGAACATGACTACACCTGACCTAATGTAGATCAGTTGGAGTCCTGTTCACATGCTGCTTCATTTCTTTTTTTTTCACCACCTAGAAAAATACATAAAATAATGCATAAATTAATTTCTATTCCAACTATTTTTAATTGTAAGTTTATAGGCATTGTCTATTTGTATAAGATCTTAATGAGTTATTTCTTTGTTTTAAACCATGTTAGTAACTGTTAATAATTTGTTGAATATATTACACCTTCATTCTTTTCCAAAGATTAAACATTTGTATAAAATAAATGTCTGGTTTTTCATATACTATTATTACTATTATTTTCTTTCCCTCTTTCTCCTCTCAAATATTCGTATCCTGACTCAGAATAAACTCACTTAGATAGGAAAAACATTTGTAGAATGTATTTATTTATTTTATATGCTGCTGCCGTCCTAGGGAGACAATTACAATTTATTCCAGCAAGTATTGAGTTAATAAAGCAACACACGACAGTCAGATAAACACAAAACAAATAAATCATAACCAGCGATATTATGCACACTACTTTTTTTTAATTACGCACTAACTCTGTAAACAGGCCACATAGAGAAGCTTAAAAGTATAATGTTCTCGCCTCAAACGATCTGAAAAGGTACTTTTGAACAACAACAACAGCAGAAAAGGGAATTTTTAACTTACCGCTGTGAGCTCTGTTTGCGCTGTCTCGAATCAAGCTGCGGCCGCGGTGCATTCTGGGCAAGCGGTCAGTCTGAAGAACGCACAAGTCTGCTCTGATGCATGCTCGATAAAGAGGGCGGGCGAGAACAACATCCGGGGATTTCGGCGCGTTCTCGATTTGGCGTTCTCAGCATTGGAACAGTGCTCGGGCTGAGGCTGATGACGTGTCACGAGCACACGAGCACACGAGAACGCTCAAGAACGCATATTGAGAAACGGCCAAGCTCTGCAGAGCTCTGCTAATGAGCCCATATAGGAGTCAGGTGTGTTGAAGCGGAGACTCGCCTCGAAGTTGCAGGACACCAGAGTTTGAGACCACTGCCTTAAGCGCTTAATGGAAGACAACTTTCAAACTAACGTTCAATTTCTAATACATTAAAAAAATCCTGATACATAACAACTGTGTGAACATTGTGATCCTCATGATAGCCTCTTGAAAACTGGCGTACACTTACAGAGGCACAGCGAAGCAGTGAGCAAAGCCTGTGAACTGGCATCATAACAAGAAGCAGACCAGGATAAGGAATGGCCGTGGAAATCTTTATGCTCAAATGCTTGGCATGAAATAAGAAATTAAAACATATTTTTTCAAAGTAAACAATATAGCTTCTTCTTCATCAATAAATGATCATGAAATAAGTCGCTGTGGCCCTTCAGTAGAACAATTGAATTACAAAGCAAATCCAAGCCAGAGCCCAGCAGCTGTACATACCATGGGTCTGTGATCTAAAATTTAATAGATCCCATAAAATGTTAAATTGTCAGCTGAATGGCACGCTCGTGGCGCAGCGGGTAGCGCGACCCATATACAGAGGCCTTTAGTCCTCGACGCGGTCGACCGGGGTACGAATCCTTTGCCGCATGTCTCTCCCCCTCTTCCATCCCCCTTCCTGTCAGCCTACTTCCATAAAAAGCGAGCCACTAGAGCCACGAAAAAGCCCCCCCCCCAAAAAAAAAAATTGTCAGCTGAAATTTAAATTGTCCCGATTCTGTTACGCATTTGAGATAATAAAATCAAAACCAATTTAGATCTGAAAGAAGAGGACAGTGCCCTGCAAATGTTTTCCTACCCTCTAAACTTTTGTCAAGTTACAACCACTAACTTCAGTGTATCTGGTTGGGAATTTATGGGGTAGGAAAACACAATCACTGCATTATGAAGTGAAAGGATAAAGAACTTTGTTTTCAATTTGCTTTTATAGAAAATCTGAAATGTATTGATATCTAGTAGTGGTGTAACAAATAATACATCTACCCAAAGACAATATATCAATTATGATTAACTATCTAATTGCATCAATGCAAAATGAAAATATGAATCCATATTGTCATTTTTAAGTTATGCCTTTAGTTTGAAATTCACAAAGCATGAGACTGTAGTGAACAGGTAATCTATTTTTCATATACAATTAGAAGAATGCTGTTTTTTATTTACATGCCTGATACCTATAAGAGCTTAGAAATAAAATTAAATAACGTCATGTCATAATAAAGCTGCTGATTCACGCCCCTAGTATTTAGCTTGAGTCGATAGTTTGTACAAACTCTATTTGCTAAAGTTACTGCTACAAGTCTGTCATTGCATGTCTCTTCCAGCTTTGTGCATCTAGAGACTGCAGCAATCGTGCATCTTTCCAGAATGGCTCCACCGGATTTGATGGAGAGAGGCTGTGAACAGCCATTTTTGAGCCATGCCACAGATATACAATTTGATTTAGGTTTGGACTTTGACCGCAGCGCTTTGGCACATGGTTCTCCCTCCATTATCCCTCTGGTTGAAGTCTTTTTTTCAGAATCCACCACATTTGTTTTGATCCATTCATCTTCCCATCAACTCTGCCCAGCCCCCTGTGGCATAGAAAAGTATTCCCAAAACGATAAGCTGGCACCCCCATGTTTTACCATAGTTATTCTCTTGAGGGTGATTAATCATTTTAGTTTTCTGTCACACGTGGAGTTTTGTATTTAGCCTAAAAGATTCAGGCCACTCTGCCTCTTCAGGTCTTATCTGACCACAGTACCTGCTTTCATATGTTTGCTTTGTCCCCTGCATGGTCTTTTTCAAACTTTCATGGCTTTGACCTTTCATTGTTTTTTTTTTCAACAATGGCTTTTATTCCTGGGCCTTAACACCATTTCAGCCTTTTCTGATTTTTCTGTTTGATTTTTGCAAGAAATCTTTGAAAGCCATTTATTACTTTGGGTCCACTTCATAATTTAGCAATGCTTTCCATCAATTCTGATTAAATACATGGATATTTATTGTGGAAAACATGTGAAACAATTAAAGGGATGTTATTAGCTTTACAATATGCTGTATTGGATACAAAAAAAAGAAATATGATTAAATGACTGCTGACCTTCTACAAAGAGTAGACAACCTGTAGTTAATCTGTCATAGGCAGATTTCTCCATTAGCCAAACAACAGTAGGAGGATGATTTACAGATTTTTTTAATTGTACTTTTCTAAGTGGAAAAGGAAAAAAAAAACAGGCATAATTTTCCTGTTCCATAATTCACTGGGTGGATGTTTGTTACCTCTAAAAAAAAAACTACTTAACCTAAAAACTCCTTGTCATCAAAATGAGTCCCAATATTTGGTGTGCTTTGCCCGGTCTGTGCTGCTTCTCACTCCGGGGAATGTTGCTGCTCTGTTTGATGCCTCTTGGCCTCATCTCTGCTGAGTGTCACCCTCATCATGTCACAGCCACGACTGTCACAGGCATCCTCACTGCCAGCTTGGCTGGAAAGGCAGCAGTGTCAAAAAGTTTGTAGTTTTTCAAACCTTTGATGCACTTGCCTCGAGTGTGTTTATATTTAATTTTTTTCCTGCAATGGTTGGATCCATCTTTATGTTTTCTCACTGTTTTTGTTTTCCTAAACTATTTAATCATCTCACGGTTGCCATGTTGTGCTCTTTCTCAACATGGTGGTTAGGAAGAGGATTGTGTTTTGGCTGCTCATTTTTCTGAACTGTTCATGTATCTAACCATGACATCTTGTGTGTTCTTAAAAAATAAAAATAAATGAATTGGATAACCAGATGGTTCAGGTTTTTTTTCAAACGTCCAAAGCCAAATCTTTAAAGATTTAGACTGTTATCTTTGATATGTTTCATATATTCAGATTGCAAAATGATGTAATGTTTTTACTTTCCCATGTAATATCTCCCTCTGTAATGTTTTTCTGTTCATGTAAAGCACTTTGAATCGTCTTGTTACTGAAAAGTGCTATATACTTAAACTAGCCTTGCCTTTGTTTCCACTACATGTAACCTCATGTCTCCACTTGGGTTCTTCTTATTCACACGCTTGCATTCTGTCTTGCTTATCTGCACTCCTCTCCGTCCCAGGACAATCCTCCATTTCTCTAGATTTTCCTGAATCTGTTCCATGCTCTAACTGCAGATCACAATATCATCTGCAAACATCACAGTCCATGTAGATTCCTGTCTAACCTTACTGAACAACCTGTATATCACCACAACAAACAAACAAGTAGCTCAGAGCCGAGCCTTGATGCAGTTCCACTTTCACCTTGAACTACTCTAGTCACACATACAGCACACCTCACTACGGTCTTACAGTTCTTATGCATGTTTCGTACCACTTTAACAAAAGAAAAAAAAATTGGTTAAAGTTGTTGTTGGAGTAAACAATACCTTTCAGGTGAGAGGCAGAGTAAAAGAAACCTTAGCATCACCCAAATAATACATATATAACAAAGGCTGTGTTGTAGAAGGCTAACCTGGACAGAAGGAAAAGTTACTGAAATAACCAAAGCAAACATGGCAACATTGTTGTTGACTAAAAGGACCTGACAATGAATTAAAATTAGGAAATGTATATACAGAGAAGGGTGAATATTAGATAAACCATTAGTGTGAAAATCAGTGCCGTACCAAGTCAACATGACTCCATTCATCCATTTGTTTATTATCATCCACCTATCTGGGATCGGGTTACGAAGGAAACCGCAGCCATTCTTCTTTCTGGCAACACTCTCCAGCTCTTTGTCGAGGAAACTGATGGTGAAGTTTGTATTTGAAAATATTTGAGTATTTTTCATCCCATACCCACACTGCAATAAAGCTATTTTTGGTATATTTTTCTACAAAATTTTCAAAGGTGACAATTAAGGTTCCTTTGCGGTGTTTACTAAAATTTACTAGCTCTGGATAAGTAGAAAAAAAGACATAACCTGAATCTTCCCTTTCTTCCATTTTTTTGCTGGATGAAACTCTCTGCTTAATTAATGTCATATTGTTACATTAATTAGTAAAAAAATTGGCATGCTTTTTATGATTTGTACCTCACATGTTTATTTCACCCGTTGCTATTTTGGTGTTTCGCTTACAGAATGCAGCCACATGCAAAAATTAAAAAAGGATCATTCTGTCATCCATTTAATAAATAAATATATATATATATATATATATATATATATATATATATATATATATATATATATATATATATATATATATATATATATATATTCAGACTTTTATTGAAGAAATGTTTTTGAAATTTAGGTCCCCTCCTCTCCTCCTTTGCTTTCCTTCTCCTCTCTCTCCTCTGTCCCATTTTCAGTTGAGCACCCGTTTATAATCTGTGATGCCTCTACTCCCATAGTGTCTGATCGTGCTAAAACTTTTCCAACAAAGCAACGGGGGAAATTGCCTCCCAGTTTTCTACGGAGAATTAAACCTTTTTAAGAAATGTGAATTATTGATCGTAAGTGGATTTATTCTGGAGCCGCTGTGTGAGTCTGATCTGTGGTGCACTTCGTTCCTGCGCGGGCACATGTATTAGTTTGGGGGAATGTATACGCTGTGTGTTTTGGGGGTTTGGCAGCAGGGCCACATCTTCGGGGGTGGTGTGGATGTGTGGGTCTGGGTGCTGGGATGAGTGAGCGTTCCTGTGGTGAAGGGATTTCAAGTGTGTACTGCAGGCTTCAGAACATTCCCTGCCTCGTGTAAAATAGGAAATGAGATGAAAATGTATCACACATTGAGAGGAAGCATCAAGAGGGAGTGAAATTAATGCCATCAACATGTTTAAGCCAAGTCAATGAAGCCATTTCATCCCCCTGACTTTACTCTATTCCATGCATAATGTATCTTAATCTGATCTGAAGGCTCCTCTCTTAATGTTCCTCCAACCAAAGATGAAGTCTGTGAGTGTGAAATTTTGCTGGAATTAAAGTTTTAACATGACAGCTGGCTCAGAGAATCCATGGCTCAGCTCCTCTTTTGGGTAGCAAAGCAGCTAAATAGACGGGGGAAAGAATAGGGAGCTGGAGAGGATGAAAAGAGGACACAGAAAGGGAAAGGGAGTGAAGAGGTTGGAGTGAGCGTGTCAGCTGAAGAAGTGCAGAAAGACAGACGGCAGGTTTACTTCATGACTGTTGCATTGGGAGTTTTATCTCACGCCCCAGCTTTCCGTCGTCACACGCTTTTGCTTGTTTGCTCAGTGCCAGCTGGTGTTTGTCGACGCTTCGGTGTAGCTCTACTTTCTGGGCGTTATCAGGGCCTGTCGGGCTCTTGTTAAAAGCCTCTGAAACAGTGTCACTTCTGTGGTTTGCAATTCAAACTAGTGTTGTAGATTTTTTATTTTTTTTTTGCTGAAATTGTAATCTCTTTATACCGTAAGAGGATTGAACATGCTGGCTCCGCCTAAATAAATTACTGTGAAGAGAGGGAATATCCCTGGTGCTAAGTCTTGCACCTGCAGTGAGTGTTTCATACAGAACAAAGATTAGTGAGGAAGAATGGTGAAAGTTGACAAAATGGCTTTCTTCTAGGCTCAGGGGGATGCTCTGGGTTTAAGGAAAAAGCAGAAAGTTAAGGCATGAGTGTGTTTTCTCACACAATGAGCTGCTCGTCTGTAATTTGCATAGTAAGTACAGTTAGCCCTCCAAATCTGGCCTTCTAAACTTACTGGTACTTCCACAAATACAGGCTAGATGACAATATCTCTGTAGAGCTGGCTTTATAGCACACAAGCAGAAACAATTATTGTTTTATGTAGGTTCTCCTTTAAAGAAGACACACCTTTTTAACAAGTTGATACAATGTTCTGATGCTTCATTAAACTCTCTGACTGTGACATGATTTGGTCAATATGATTAAAGTTGCAAATTCCTTTTTATGACCACTGTACTCCCGTTCTATTCAACTGATTGTGGAGGGTTTAGGTGGTTGTATAACACATGTTATACTTCAAAATATTTGAAGCAATTCTATGTTATAAATCCAGATGGGCTGAAGCTTTTGCTCAATCCATCATAGGCTAGAAATTTCTTCAGTACATCTGAGCCAGGATGAGACTTTCTTGCTATGATGAACGGCAGTAAAAATGGCACAATGTCATTGTATGTATCAACCAACCAAACATCCAACCAACCAACCAACGTACTGACAAATCAATGTCACAACCAACACAGCAACCAATGTACCAACCAACTGACCAAAACAACGTTTCAACAACCCAACCATGTTACCATCAACCAAGTGACCGACTGACCCACCAACCAAATATCCAACCAACCCACAACCAATGTAGAAACCAATGTACCAAGCAAGCAAACGAACCAACCACCCAACCAATATAATTTTATTAGTAAATCACTTTTGTAATTCATAAGACAGGCCTTCTACTGAAGTTAAAATGACAACTACACCAAAAATTCTATGTAAATAAAATGATAATTATTCGACAGCTATAATAAAATATAATTGTAAAATATAGAAATGACAAAACAAGCGTATTTGAGAAAAAGGGGGATGGCGATATAAAAATATACCGGTGCCAAAAACAAGATCCATCCGTCTTTTTCATATTCAAGATCGGGTAGCAGGGACAACAGGTCCAGGGTAGAAACACAGACATCCCTCTCCCCAGCGACATCCTCCAGCTCATTCTGGGTCTTCCCCGGGTTCTCCTCCCGGTGGGACACCCCCAGAAAACCCCCAAAGGAAGGGACCCAGGAGGGCAAACTGATCAGATCCCCACCTCAGCTGGCTCTTTTCGATGCGGACAAGCAGTGGCTCTATTTTGAGCTCCCCCCTGGATAACAGAGCACCTCACCTTATCTCTAAGGCTGAAGCCGGCTACCCTCCAGTGGAAACTCATTTCGGACGCATGTATCCGGGATTTTATTTATTCGGTCATGATCCATACCTTATGACCACAGGGGATGGTTGGAACGTAGCTGCACTGGTAAATAGGGAGCTTTGCTTTTTTGCTCAGCTCTTTCTTTACCACAACAGACTGGAGCAGCGCCCGCATTACTGCAGATGCAGCCCCAGTCCTTCTGTCCATCTCTCGTTCCTTCCTACCATCACTATATTTGCTGAATGCAGTCCTTCAGCGTAACTGAAAAGGTTTATTAACTTTATATGAGGCTCTTTATTCACCATCACACTTTTCTCCTCACAAACAAACCCTGGGTGAATTGATACCTTAAGCCTGAAAACTGGATGCAGCATTTATTTCTCTCTCAGACCTTGAGTGATGCAAGTGTGTCACAAATGAGTTGAATCCTTTCTAGAGTTAATAGAAAATATAGTGGGCAAAATACAGTTGCAATAGCATCAGTTTAATACTACAAACCAGTTAAATTATATAATTATATTTACACAATATGGTCCATAAAATATCAGTTAACATTTTTATATAATGTGTAGAGCCCTTTTTTCTCACATTGTGTTAATATTGATCTGTATTATCCCTTCCAGGATACTACTACTACTACTACTACTACTACTACTACTACTACTACTACTATTAATAATACTACTACTAATAATAATACATTTCACAACTCTTCTGGTTTATTTGAAGCCTGGATGTTTTGTCTATCATTTGGCCTTAAATTTGTCTCAAAGTCAGGTCAGGTTTATTAATCCCCTAAACCTAAAGTTTGTCTTTCTTCTTATAAATCTGCTAAGCAGGTTTCAGGTTCAGTTCAAGCAGAAAACTAAATTAATTATAATTCTTGGTTCTTGAACAGCTCTGAGTTTAATTCAGTTAGTATTTTTTTAAACAAATTATTACAAAAGGTGCTAAATGCTTGTTGGCAACAGGTTTCATTATGTCTGCCGTTGTATTCAATTAACTCTCTCCTATTTTCCGTGTTGGCAAGGCTGATGTGATATTTTAATCAAATCTACATTTTATTTAAGCACATCCGCTGGTAAAGGCTCTATACATAAAGGAAAGGTGTGTATGTGTCATTATCTACCATTTAATGCGTAAACAACAGACAACTAAATCCCAGATTAATTCCAACTTTGATGAAGCCAAATATTGTCCTCAAATTGTGTCAGTTTAAAATCTACGCTTTGCAACCAAATGGGGCTTTATTTAACGTCAGCAGGAGTTAAAGTTATCTCCAGTTCCTTTGGTTAAAAACAACATTGTTTGAGCTCATCCAGGCATAATAGCATTTCATGCTGAAGATAACATGTTATACTTTTATTTGTAAATATGGTGTTTTCTCTTCACAAATTCAGAGGGCAAAATTAATTCATATACACATTTTAGGAAACATATCCTTCTTTAAGAGAAACTTTAGGAGCCTGTTTTAAAAATCACAGTAATGAATATATTTTAAGTGTTTCAATAATGGCCAAAACAAAATTTATACCACAAATTTGAAACTGTGAAAAACAAATATCAAAATTTCCAAGGTGACCTGTTTTTATATTCAAATTCAGGACTAATTTTATTCTGTCTTTTATGATATATATTTATATTTTTATTTGAAAGACAATGTCCAGCTCTGCCTTCATCACTTACCCTTCTCCACTTTGCTATGCTTCAATTTAAAACCTGTTTTTTATATATTTTACCCCTCCCCCCCCCCATCCCCGCTCTGCAGGCATTTATGGAGGATGTCAAGTCTCGTGGGCCCTTCATCTACTCGGTTTTGGAGTCTGCCCAGGCCTTTCTGGCTCAGCACCCCTTCCAGGAGCCCGAGGAGACCCTGACCGATGGAAAAGGTCTGCTCCCTCCATACTTTGTGCCAACTGCTGCGGCAGCTAAAATGTCACACTCATTTTCCCCCTCAGAGTTCATTTGATTAGGGCCCTCGCAGGTGAAATCCTCCATTAATTGTTATTAGCTGTGATCTGTCCTCTGGCATGAGACCAAGTTTAGGGAAAGGGTCCGGGTCGGGACCAATTAGCTCCAGTGTACCGGCTCTACAGTACCATCTGCTCAGATCAATAATACAGTGTGCTTGACTGTTTCTCTGCTCCCATGTCCATTTTTAAGTTTTTTTCCCCCTCCTTACCCATCTGCCCTGTTTTCCTTTAACTTTTCAAACTAATTTCTTACTTTTCGTACACGTCAGTCTAAAACTCCTTTCACCATTCTTTCTTTTACATGTTGTATTGCTTCCTCTACCTTTCTCTGCAGAGGTTTCTCCACGACGGCGGATTTTGAATGTGAGCCGATCTGTGTGGAAGCAGGCGAACGTTGCCAGCGACCTGTGGGAAAAACTGACAGCTCGCTGTGTAGATCGCCACAGGTCAGATACTTTTTCTTTCTAGTACTGTACACATCTAAAGTAGTTATGAAGCTGTTCCTCTACATTGCACAAGAAGATGAAAAAAAGGGGAAAATAAATTGATTAAATTCCCAAAAAATTAAACTAATGTTCAAAAGAGCTCCATTTTCTTATTTCTCGTTATTAATTTCTCAAACTAATTGTTTTTTTGTGATGACTCTGTGGGAATGTTTCACCTCGGCCAGAAAGAATCAGGCTGCTGCTTACTCATAATTGCATCTCAGTTCAAGGGATGCAGTGTGGTGAGAAAAGATTTGCCCCTAAAGATTTCCACTAGGTTTACGTTTTTATCCACAGTTAAATGTTTCAGATCGTCAAACTAGTTTTACCACCAGACAAAGCAGTTTAATGGGACAAAAATCTATTCAAATCAACCTGGCACTAAGTAAGAGTGTTAAATCATGAATTAGTTATAGTAAAACATTTATTTCGGAAAGCTGGGTTCAGTTTCACTTGCCGCACCCTGACCCAATTACTGTCATACAAAATTAAGAAATTCCTTAAATTGAATCTGTAGGTCTGTTGTTGTCTCTGTTGTTCTGTCTGTCTCAATATCAATCAAATAAGCTAAAACATCGCTTTAGACTTTTACCTTCAGGCCGGCTTCCTTCCCCCAGAGTAGTGAGTTACAAAATAAGCCTATTTGCGCAATTATAACCTGCCTTTTGAAAAACAAAAAAAATTATTTCTTATTTGTTTTTATTGTTCTAAAGTTTATTTAGGCTGTGTGATGTTAGTCTTATGCTATTTCATCTTTTCTTTCATGTTTTTATCTTGTTTTTTATGTTTATTTCCAGTCTAAAGCATTTTGTGGTGTTGACCTTTAAAAGGCTCCTTATGAATAAAGTCTGCTTATTTACTACATTTTTATCTAATCATTAGATATAAATATAGTAAGTAAACAAGCTTTGTTACAATAGTTATGTCTGCATGCTGCAAGCTTGTGAAACCAAAGTAAAATTCTTTGTTTGCACATGCAAACCTGGCCAATAAAGCTGACCCTGATTGTGATGCAAACCATCCTGCCCTGGTCCAAAGAAAGACAAAAACACATGGGAAATACAATTACTGAAATATATCAGTCTTAAAATGGTTACAAAGCCATTTCTAAAACTGCTAGACTCAGGTAAACCACAATGAGATCCCTTATTCACTATGGAGAGAACTTGGAACGGTGGTGAACCTTCACAGAAGTGACTCTGTTCACTAATTTGATGACTTCTGAGAGTAGCTGGTTGCACTTGGGCATCAGAGTAAAGAGGTTTGAATATAAAACAAATTGTGAAAAACTTTTGCATTTCGTAACATTTGAGGTTTGTAGTTATGACATCACAAAATGTGAAAATGTTCATGGGGCATAAACACTCTTAAGGGACTGTATTCTTTTGTGATTTATAGGAAACATTAAAATGAATACCCAATAATTATAATGCAATATAAAAATAACACAGTTATTCAGCTGTATAGTTAGGAAAACACGTGTCAGATGTTGTGAGGAATATCTGATACTTGCCTCCATGGAAAAAAACAATTTTACATTCATCTCCCTATGTTAGGGTGTAAAACATATTTAACTGAACTGAACAAAGATTAGTTAACTGTGACTTACTGCATGTTAGTCCAAACCTTTCTTAGGTCAGATACCAACTGTAATTTCAACAAAACCTGCAGGCACATGGAGAGGACACTGGAGCGCCTTTTGCAAATCCAGGCAGCCATGGAGGAGCTGGCGGGGGCCCTGGAGCAGGCAGAGGGTGTGAGAGATGCCTGGGAGCCTGTTGGCGACCTCTTCATAGACTCTCTGCAGGATCACATTGACGCCACCAAGGTGGACACACACACACAGAGCAAACTACTGCCCTGCAAAACACACACTCTTGCATCACTCACACTTTTCTCTGTTATTAACCTAATACAGATCTGTTTCCACCTGTAGCCTGATTGTTTTATTGATGTAAATGCCTTAGAAAGACTGCCCAGTAAGTCTGAAATGTTGAGCTTTTATGCTGCAAATTTCAAAAACAGCATCAGCGATCACGAAAAGCACTGGAACGATATTCCCCACATCAACATGTGAGCTCTGTATCCGGCCATGCCGCTTCAAAAAATGTTTGTTTGCCTGCATAAATATTCCTGTCAGAGCAGCTATGATCTGACAGACGATGACAAGGACGCGCCGCTTCAAAATGACGCTGCGAGCAGCACGAGTTACGATCCTTCTCCGAACAGAGGTTGTTAAACAAATGACAGGTCATTGGTTTAGTCATTACTGAGTGCTGAGTGCCACTGCCGCCTGTAATTGCGTGGCACTGTTCATTACAACTGAGGACCCTTCACAAAAATCATGTCACTGTTTGGGCTCCTGTCACAGCCAGCACATGTTTGGGTGCAGTCTTCGGGGAAGGCTTGTCAGTTTGCCTCGTCTGCATCCCTTCAGTCTCTTATGTTCACGCTGACACATTCATAGAAGCACGCATACATTGACCAACTATGTGACGTAAACCTATGGTGGCTGGTGCCATCTTTAAGTGACTTGTTTTGACTCTTTCAACACTGTAATGATAGATATAGAAAATGCTCCAGATTTTGTACCTTGCTGATGCATCATTTTTATTTTTTCAAGTGAGCAAATCCTTTTTCGTGACAATTTTTAAACCTGTGCAGCGAGAGAGGACACAAACGTGAAAACACACATGTGCTCTAAGCTCATCTCACTCAGATATACCTTATAGTCTCATATAACAGCAGAGGATGTTTTTTAGTTTCTCTTTTGCGCCTGGGACTAATCCGGACTAAGCTCTCCTCCTAGCCTAAATAACAAACGCCCCTTAATAACCTCGGAGTCAAAAAGCCAGACCATTCTAGCATATCTCCATTAAATCACCTCTCTGTTGCAGGCTGTGAAACAGTAAAACAGCTACGCACACTGTTAAATCAATCAATTCAATGCTTTGTTCGGAAACACCTGCAAACACTGGCTGTTTATTATCTTCTACTATTGCAACAACACAAACGTAAATGTATTTAACTGGAAATGTATATGTGACCAACACAAAGTTGTGCGTAGTTGTCATTTGGAAGGAAAAGAGTACAAGGTTTTCAAAACTTTTCACATAAAATTCTGAAAAAAAAGTTGTTGTTTTTTTTGCATTTGTAGCTGTCTCCTCTACTGGATTTGTACTTTGCATAACAACATGCCCGTGCAGATTCTCAATCATCTGAGTCATGGCAACCATATCAAGTTTAATCGTAGGCAACCGGACTTATGCTCTGTTTTTATGAACACGTTACAACACGAAGCCAGAACATAATTTGGGTCTGTCTTTTTTTAGGAGCTTTTGGAATTTTGCAGGGTGCTAGTTAAGGGGTTAAATCAGTCAGATCGGATGTAGAGTGTCTGTAAACAACCCTTTTCATGTTTTGCTATAGATTATCAATTGTATTTTGGTGTGGATTTTGAC
Organism: Fundulus heteroclitus; assembly: GCF_011125445.2. Taxonomy (NCBI): domain Eukaryota; kingdom Metazoa; phylum Chordata; class Actinopteri; order Cyprinodontiformes; family Fundulidae; genus Fundulus; species Fundulus heteroclitus. The sequence goes on from NC_046383.1 coordinate 5,658,719, forward strand.
TGGGCCATTCAACACATGTATATCCTTATATGTAACCTATACAATGTAGCTCTGGGAGTTTAGATGTGATGCCCTGCTACAAGTTATACCTTTGCCACAGTCTTAGGTTTTTTTTTAGTTTTTTTTTTTTAGTTTTTTTTTGCAGCATCTAACAGGGTTTCATCTACATGGGACTGCAGGGTGTGGCTTGACCTCTTTTAGATTCAAGCCTATGAGAATTTTTTATTTTATTATGTTTCTATGAAAATATTTGCTCAAAAACACTTAAAGGAGGAATAAGCAAAATATAATAATTTTAGATTGAAAGACCCAAAAAAAAATAAAGCTAAAGGTAATATTTCAGATGGACTATAGTATGACGTCACACTGCATCATTGTGTTGTTCTCCAGTCCCTTGTCTACTTAGCTGGGCCGGTCGCTCGTGCGTGTACGTGCATGTGAATAGCTGCCACTCAGGGCTTGGCTCCTCCCCGCTCTAAGGTGCCAGAGCAGGGCAGCCTTGGAGCAACATGGTGGAGAGCACTCCCAGCAGATTAAAATGTGCTCTTGCTAACAGCACTATAAAGTTATGAGTTGCTTGCTTCTTCAGTGGAAATGTTCCTCCAAAATGTGAAGCTGTTTTGTTTGTTTTTATCCTTTACAAATATGAGCATAAGAGGTGACGTATGAGAAGGGAAAGGGAGGACCGGGTTGCAGCTATAGTGGAGGTAGAGAGGCACGGCTTGTCACATGTTTTGGTTTGGTCTACAGACAGCGCTTAAGCACTCGCTTGTTGCTCATTTAAGCACACTGCTTAAAATCATGTTTGTGTTCTTTGTTCTTTTGTCACCCATTATTGGATTAACATTGATTTATTACTAGCACTACTTTAAAATGTTCCCATATATCACAGAAATAATGCAGCAAAGTGACTACACAGCAACAAGAGCAGATGTATTGGTGAATGAGTTTAAATAAAGTCTTGCACACTATGGCTCTTCATACATTTTCTTTAATCCAGAGGATGCCTCAAGCCCCATTCCCTTTTAATGTTTGCTATCATAGTGGAATAAAGGCCCTTAGATGTTATTTAGAAAATGCTCCAGTAAGACATTCAGTGACTGTTACGCAATGGAGCTATTTCATTGAATTTGGGTCTTGAAAGTGGGTCTACAGCTAAATTAAGTTGTAAGCAATAAACAAAACGTTTCACAGCCTGGTATTGCGTTATTATTATATGGCGTAGATTCATTCATTTCAAACCTGAAACCAGATTCTGTATATATTTGGCTGTGATTCAAGTTTTTAACTTTTTGATCATAATGAAATACTTTTTTGCATTGTTGACAATCACTTTTATGTATATTGTATAACACATAATGTATTGTGCAAAATTCTTCAGTTGTCCCTGATATCTGTGTATTTTCTTTCAAAACAGTCAGACTTACTTGTGTTTTCAATTGAGTCTAAATGAAATGCTTTCGAGAATTTGTGCATGTTTTTACAAATTAAACTTGGGCTGCCTTTTTGCTCCTGAAGTGGAGCAGTTCAAGTATCATGGTGGCTTGTTCATGAAGGTTGGTGGGATGGAACAGGAGATAGATAGAAGAACTGGGCTCCTTGTCTATAGTAATTCTGGTTCTAGGTCATAGCAAAGAAAGAGCTGAGCAAAAAAGCAAAGCTCTCGATTTGCCAGTTTATGTTGTAACCCTGACCTGAGTTCATGAGAAGTGGATCACAAGATTATTTGTCTTTGAGTCTTCAAATGGTCTTGAATCTCCCTACATCTCTGAGCTTTTGCAGCCATATGTGCCCCCTCGTTCTTTCAGATTCACTGACCTGCTCCTCCTGTAAAAACCAAGCGGGAGCTCAGAGGAGGCTGTGCCTTTCTCTCTGTTTGGTCCCAGGCTCTGGAATAGCCTGTTGCTGCCTTCCTCCCTGACGGTCTTTAATTCTCTTAAAAACATCTTGTTTGCAGGATTTTGATACACAGTAGGGCATTGGTTAAAGTTGTTTTTATTTAATTGTATGTAATTAATTTTATGACTTTGTATATTGTTCTTTTAATTTGTATAGTCCTTTAGTCTGTTTGCTTTTAAAGTGCTTTATAAATAAAGATGGAATGGAATAGAGGGCGAAGAGCTCCTCGTTCCTTGGGGAGCTTTAGCCCAAAATGATCAATACCCCTGCTAACATTAGGTTAAAAATAAACCATTAATTTTAACTGCTTGCTTTTTTGTGAGTGGACGTTAAATTGCTTTGGGTTTTAATTTTGTTTTGAAGGGCCAAGCCATTGTCTTGATTTAAGACCATCACTAATTATAAATTGTCAAAATGCCTCCAGATGGGGCAGTATGAATTTACAGATAACAGATGATAGAACTGTTGTCACAGTTGTTTGAATAATACAAAAAAAAAAAACATTTAGGAAAGGAAATTGTTTTCAGATTTGGGATAAATCTCAACTTGTTTGTATTTCTCAGCATAACCTGTGAAAAATACCAAAGATGCCGAGTAGTTGTTGAATGACAGCAATATTAAATAAATACAGAGAGTAGTTCAATGTGGAAAAAGGTCTCTTTTGTAATTGCAGTAATTGCAATCACTGGTAAAAAGTTAAATACATTTGCTTTTGTCTGTACTTTAACCGAGTATAGCTGTTGTACAATGTACAGACAAGTTCCTGAAGTGCCTGTTCTGTTGATCTTTTTTATGGTGTATTCTCTTTCATTTTTTAACCCAAAGGTTTTCCTTTTTTATTTTTCATGTTTAGGTATATACCATGCATAGTCAGTATAATTACACAATCTTTTGCTTCAGTTTCAAGATGTAAACACACTGTTGCTGTCAAAAAGTTTGTCTAACACAGATTAAAGCTGACTGAGCTAAAAAAGACAAACTGGTTTTCCTTTCCCAGCTGTAAGCTGAGTAGAGGCATCTCCAAGTTTCCAACATTTAGGTTTATAATTATTAAAGCTTCATCCGCTCCTCTGCTCACTATCCACCACTCTCTGTTTCTTTTTTTGTTCTCTGTCTGGCTCCTGCAGTTATTCAAGGAGGAACTCTCGCAAGTGAAGGAGGGCATGAAGCAGGTCAATGAGTTAGCCCACCAGCTGGCCATCTCGGATGTCCATTTGTCGATGGATAACGCTCGTGCCCTGGAGCATCTCAACAGCAGATGGAAAGTGCTTCAGGTAGAGTTTATTGGCAGGTTTGTGCGTCCTGCTTGATGCTGCCAACAGCCTTTTCTTTCCCGCAGTCATCCAAGGATGTGAAGGTGTGAATCCAATCCAGGTGTAATTTTCGGGGCTATTAAGGTGCCCATGCACATCAGTGGAAAGTAAAAAGCTTTCATGTCAATGAGTTACATCATCCGTTGTGGTCCTGTTCCTCTTGCTTTCGTCTGAAGAATGCCTTTTTTGAGTCTTAGTCTTTCAACTTCTTCACCAAATCTCAAACCTGTGGGGGGAATTTGCAAAGCATTGCAATATCTGCGCTCTTTTTTTAAAAACATTTTTTTTTTAGGCGCTATCTTTTTTTTTAATCCTGCTTCCCAACGCAGGCGGCACATAACAAACCCATCATGTCCCGGAGACGCAAGCAATTTGCACCAACTTTTGCATCATGTGACAAATGCCGTCACTTTTCAGCCATAAACACAGCAGGTGAAGAGATCCAAATGAAAATATTTCCTTCACCGACTTGACCTGACTGAGTTGATAGCTGAGGCTTTACTCAAAACCCTGAGAAAAACATCTGCTTGTATCAGTGAGAAATTATATTTGGAATATAAATAAATACTTATGATGTTTCTAATGTAGAACAATCGATTATATAAAAGACAAAGGAATGATTCATTCAATGAACTGATTCACCCAAAGATAAAGAAAAAAACTGTCGTTAATTTCTTGTAGTTTTACTTAATAAATGTGAATGGTTCTTAGCATCTATTGCAGCGGGCTGGATATGTGTGCCACAACTCCTGCCGTGTTTCTGTAAAGTCAGCAGCAGAGTATGTTGTTTTTTTCCCCTTCTTCTTCTACTTTGTTGAAATTACCTTTTTCAGCCGACGGTATTTTTCAAGGAACTTGCGTGACATAAACAGCTTCGGTCTGAGATTTCAACTGTGTTTGCTCTGGCTGTGCTACAAATAGATACACACAGAAGTGGACTTTCTCCTGCATGCATGCATAATACCTGATTTAAATGTGGGCAAACTGAATCAGTGCAGAGAGACTCAGTTTGTTTGGTGGCTCTTTTTTTACAGCAGATCAGCCTTTGCCTTGAGTTTCAGAAATAGAAGCACATGTAAACCTAAGATTGCACTTATTTAGCACCTGTTAATTCCTTTGAAAATTGGTCCAACAGTCTCTTGGCATAAAAAAGTAGATTTCCATTCTCAGAACTTCCCAACTAACCATTCAACAAAGAGAACTGCTTTTCCAGTTTTTAATTTTTTAAATGTGGTTTCTGGTACCAAGCGTAGTTTTCTCATCAAATGAGAAACATCCTCAGTTGTATAAACATCCTGTGCTTCCTGTGGCAGACACAGACTCTTAAACACGATAAACCTGCTAAATGTTATCAACCTTAATTTTTTTTCCTGAATCGGTCATTAATTCTGTTGTTAAATATTTCAGTTCCTGCGACTTTTTATAATAACGTATTTTCTACATGTTGAATGCAGAATTTACTGCTGAATGATGTAAACGGCAGATATAAAAGAAAGAAAAAAAATCTGCATTTTACATTTTATAACAAATTTGAGCATCAGATTTACCCACTTGAGCTGCACAGCAAGCCCTAACGGAATACATTTTTTTTAACACTTTGCACATCTTTAATACTTTACATAGCTGAGTGCTTCTGCTTTGGGGATCATCAATTGTGCTGCACCATAGTAATACTAAGAGGCTGTTAAAAGCTACCATGTGCACTCTTTGAAAAATATGAATAGAAATTTGGGCATTTTCAAATACAACTTTTGTTTAAGTTTAAATTAAATCCCAAGATGACGCTTTGGTCCATTGTGCTTGGACAGCTGAAAAATGTGTAAGAATAATCCCTTATGCGGTGATTTAAAAAAAAAAAGTGTTTTACTTAGTTTTATTTTTCAAATTCCCACAGCTTCAAAGGCTCCTTGCTGACAAGGTGAATCTATTTATGACAAGCATACAAATGCACACATCTTTGAACACCAAGCTGAAGGAGGATAATGCATGTCGTAAAGCTCGTATAATCTCTAGCTTCGCCAAGCATGACCCTTTGAACAACAGACGACCTGCAGGAAGTGGAATAGTTTGGCTGAAAAATTTGAACACATGCACTTACACACCCAGGGCAATACTTCATTGAATCTGAGGCACTTACCTTTTAAAGCCTTTAAAACATTGAAGTGAACCTTCCCTTAGTGCTGGGCTGAATGTATGGAGACTGCAGTGGTTTTCAAGCATCAGCTGCATCAACCATCAGCAAACTGTCTTTACTCCTACAAGCACAATAAAACCCACTCAGCTTTCACCCGACGTTAAAACATCCTGTTCCCATTAGATAACCTTCATGACATCATTTTTCACAGCCTGAAATGTCAGCCAGCATATCTTTTTTTTTTCCCTTCCTCTCCCCGTCTCTCTTTTCAGAACATAATGATTTGGAGCCTCTTGAATAGTTCTTACAAATGATTATCTACTACCCGGTTTGCATCCTGACTTTGTTCTGCTTTCAAATGGCATCTGTGGCTCAGAATGATACAGTTATCTTAGAGAAAACAAAACTTCAGGCTCAAATATCTCTACAGCTGCATGTTTAACAGTTTCAATAAGAAAGCAAGAGACCGCTTCAAAGATGTCTTCATGACGCTTCAACAGTTCCTTGAAATCTCCTTTGCGGCTGACATTTGTAGATCTACAATAACAGAAAGAACTAAAGCCTAAAGGCATTCCTGTTCCTTTTCCTTTTAGAGACAAAAGACATTTTATACAGGTCGGCTCCCTAGATCTTTTGTTTTTGATTAGGTGATTTGTGTCCTTTAAGATTAAACTCTCTGTTTATCTTCTCCCATACAAGAACCGTCAGCACAGGCGCCTCCAGGGGTGTGTCCTCTCCCCACTCCCATTTGCCCTATCCACAAAAGGCTGCACTCAGGAGGTGGGTCGGCTGGTCCACTGGTGCAGTCAGACCATTTGGAGATCAACCAACTCAATACATTGTTGTTGACGGTGGACATTCAGAGAATATCCCCTAGACTGCTTTTCCTCACCATCCTCACCTGGTTTCTAGGAGTGGATCAGACTGGCATAAACAACTAACCTGACTCCGCCAGATAGATTTGCTCCGCATATCCATCTGGAAACCTTCTGTTGAAGTAATTTTGGGAAGGGACGAAAATACTGGTTAGCTGATTGGCCTATGTTGGTGACAGACGGGCCAAATAAACCAATCAGATCAACGAAGCATATGACGTACTAACAGCAATAACGAAAACACAACCACAAGCTCTTGCCGAAACCAGTCGGGAGAAGAGCAAAAACATCTTTTCCTCTGAGAAAAGCCTCCAGAGCAGCGTTTTGCTCTTCTTTCAGTGAGGAAATACTCTGTAATTCCGATAAAACTTGCTCGATAGCCACGCTAACGCTAGTTTCATCAGCTGAAGCCGCCATGTTCTTCAGACTGAACTGTCACGCTTCTCATTGCGTCACACCTCAACCCGCCTCAAAGCCAACGCTGATTGGACGTTCGTATGGTGAACTGCTCCAAATTTTCTTTAACGGAAAGTAGCCAGACTGATCTGCGAGTGAAACCTTGAAAGCTCGCGAGATCAGGATGGTCTCACGAGGCTAATAAACAACCAGCCCACGTTCAAAGTCCCATATATCATCTTTATTTCGGTTTTAGCGCCGCTAGATGCAGCCATGTCATTGGCTGACTCCCTATTTGTGTTAAGAGACAATTGCATTGATGTACCCAATGATATTTGAGTATATTGAGCATATTTGTTGCTTCCAGGATGCCGGACTGAAATGGTGAGCTTTCCTGGGTTATGCTTTCCATTAATCATCTGCTCAGAATCTGATCTGTCTCTGATGTAGTCACCTAACTGACCTATAAGAATCAGATCCACTTAATTTGTCCCTACTGTTGCGTTAGTTCATTGATGGGGTTGTTGGGTGGTTTTTTTCCACACATAACAATCTGGCAAAATAAACCATGAAAAAATTAAATCGTTGGCAATTTTATAGCAGTAATCAGTCACAAATACATATTTTGTTCAGATGTATTAAGTCGAACATGGGTTTCAGATACTATTCCTCTAAAGCAGAACATTTTCTTTAGACCTAACACTTCTTTCTTTGTACTCTACTTTTCCACTTGTCTTATTTCATAATGTAAAATAGGCTGTCATGGGCAGATATGAGGACTTAACTCCAAAAAGAGTGTAGCAGCAACTAACTAAAGAAAACCTTTCAACGGCCTAAACAAAGACCGGCTGCTTGGAATCAAAATATAAACAAATATGAGCTGCATGGTATTGTGCATACATTTCTAATGAAAGCAGAATGAAGAAGCCCTTTTCTTTGGTCTCAGTTCCATCTTAATTGAAATATTGAATGTTTAATTCCAGTAACAGATTTAGCCCTGTTTATTTTGGTTTGTCTGACACTTGCAGAAATCTATTTCCAAACTTGATTTGCTAATATTTGCTGTTCACGGGTAATTTAGTCATTTGTCTTCCTTATGGCAGCCCAAATTGCCTGTACTGCAAATAGATTGTAGAACACAGCAAAGTTGGCAGTAACATCTCCCCGGCACATCGACAGTGTTCTCTATTAGTCTAAAACAATTTAAATCAAGCTCCAGATTGTATTTAGATTTTTTTTCCTTGTGGGGTGGTAGTGATGTAGACTGAAATAATGTTCTTCTTATGGAAGAGCATTGTTTCCTCCATCTTTGTCTTTTTATCCCTTTATCTCCCTATTCACCTCACAGTGAGTGGATTTACCTTCCATTGTTTGAGGAAGCATTTCAACAATCAGCTGACATGGATTCGTGTGCCAAATACTTTATAAATAGACCAGGATTAGAAAGACTAAATCCCATTTGGTGGTAAAACTACCAAATATTAAAGGATTTCTTTTATTTATTTTTTTACCGTAGCAATGTAAAAAAAAAAAATTCTGTCAACTCAGTCTCCTTATTTATTGTCGCAACATTTGACGCTTCGTGAACTCCTTTATTATCTCTGATTTTATCTTTTTATTCTCATGCAGCTCCCCCACCACACCTACTCTGCAGCCTGTCTTCGCTTTCATATGACAAAGATTTTCCTAATCTCTGTCTTCATTTTCTGCCCGCTGCTCTTCACATACTTTCACAGTCTTTCAGGAGCTGGAACGGCAGAGGGGAAAAAAAAAACAAAAGGGAAAAAAAAGAGACCTGTTAATTTACATTCAGCAGTTAACTAATGGAGGAGAAGCAGGTAGCCTGCACGCGTGTTTGTTTTCCTATTGTGGAGGCTTGTGATAAGAAGTGACGAGCAGCGGGATTCTCTTTGATTTCACTTTTTGCGCGTCTTTGTGTGTGTCCTCAGGGCTCCATAGAGGAGCGGCTGAAGCAGCTCCAGGATGCACACAGAGACTTTGGCCCTGGATCGCAGCACTTCCTCTCCAGTAAGAGTCCTCCTCTGCTATTTGAAGTTGGAGCCTTGTGTTGCAACAGTCTGTGCCATGCTGCGCCAAGGCACCTCCTCAAAGAAAGTAGATGCATGCATGCGTGTGTGTGTGTGTGTGTGTGTGTGTGTGTGTGTGTGTGTGTGTGTGTGTGTGTGTGCCAAGGGGGGTAATCTAATACAATTAGGCTGTGTTGAGGCTATAAGCTGTTGAGTGTGTGCGTGCATTTGGGTTAGAGGTGGAGCTGACGAGCTTTGTTCCTCTGGCACACATGGCCTTAATTTGATCTGAGATCCACATTTATGAATTCTGTCTTTTCTTCTACCTGCTGTTCTGCGCAGGATGAGGAAAAGCAACGGGGGAGCATGAAAGTGTGATCTGTTTTAAATTGAGAATCAAGTGTAAAAGTTGTAAATGTAAATGTTGTAAGATTAAAAAAAATTTTTTTGAGAGAGAGAGAGAGAATATATCAGGTGGAAGGATCTACTGATGTAATGCTGAGTTCAGAGTTGCCAGCAGGCATGGGGCATTTACCGGTATCAAGGTATAGCAAGTTATTTTTTTTATTTTTTAAAAAAAAGCTGTTATTAATAAGGTGCATTGCTGGAGTTTGCACAAATTCTCATTCAATGTCTCAAACTGACTGAAAGGCCAAATTTTATTTTATGTTTTTCACATGTCCTGTTGTGCCATTTCAGAGGTACCAAATATAGCCGCTGGTTGCCTACATGTGCCAGGGCAGGTTTGTTCAGCAAAAAGGATCTCTCAAGTGGGTTTCCTAATTGCGCGATTGATTTTCATAAAATTCAGGCTCGATCCAGCATCAGAGCAGGCAGGACACATTGATGTAATAGCAACCCGCGTTTGCATGACCTTCAACCGTTTGGGTTATTTGTGCCGAGTGGGTGTATGTGAGCGAGTCGGTCAGCTGGAGGTTCGCAATTGTGATACTGGTGAGGGTGCCCTGCATCACACAGCCCTAAAGAGCAGCTATGAACAGGTCACAGCAGTTCCGGGAAGACGGACACACGGCATCATCCGAGGTCAGCCACACAGCGGCAGGTCGTCAGTGAGGTATAGGACCAGCAGCCCCCTGACCAAAGAGGCACAGAGTTAGACACAGGGCACTGAGCCATCATCTTTATCCCTGTCTGGTACCCAGTCCCCCCCGGTGGCACAGGGCTCGCACCAACGCCTCAGCTGCAAAACTCCCCAGCAGAGCAAGGGCACACTGGTGAGCGTGAGCATAAGTCTTTACGTACTTCACAGACAGCCATTGCCAGAGAGTACGTAAACAGTCATCAGGTAAATCTCCCATACAGTTTCAGTAAGTGTCAGTAAGTGAAAAGCCCATTTGGATATCCATCCATCCATTTTCCGACACGCTTATCCCTTGTGGGGTCGCGAGGGGTGCTGGTGCCTATCTCCAGCTGTCAATGGGCGAGAGGCGGGGTTCACCCTGGACAGGTCGGCCGTCTATCTCAGGGCAACACAGAGACAGACCGGACAAACAACCATTCTCGCACACACTCACACCTAAGGAGAATTTACAGAGGCCAATTAACCTAACAGTCATGTTTTTGGACTGTGGGAGGAAGCCGGAGTACCCGGAGAGAACCCATGCATGCACAGGGAGAACATGCAGACTCCATGCAGAAAGACCCAGGGTGGACTCAAACCCAGGACCTTCTTGCTGCAAGGCTACCCACTGCTCCACTATGCAGCCCCATTTGGAACATCCTTTGTCATATATAGTGCGTTCTACAAAGGATTTAGCTGAAGGTTGGTATTTTGGGTTAATCTGAAAGCATCTGAGCAAATGTTTACTCTAAAAGTTAAGCTCTGTACCATTAGTTAAATCAACATCCCATTTACTTATAGGAAGTCAGATACTTCTGAAAGCTTTATGTACGTTTTTGAAAGTACGTTTCCGGGTTGAGGTGTAAGTAAGTTAGTTATTAGAGGAAGTTATATGACAATTTGTTTAATCTTAATAGATTTCAGTTGGTGATATTTTACAAAAAAAATATCAATGTGCATAACTCTTCTAAAACCTTAAAGGATATGAAATGCATTCCATCACATATGCCTTCTAAATCATTTATTCCTATGCTGTGCCATGCTGAAAATTTAAGAGCCCTTGTATTTTGCAGGATGTCTGGGTTGTTCCAAATAGACATTCGTCTACATGGGAGAGTCGAAGACCTATATTCATGTTCAGATATTCCCACTAAGCTGTCACATATGTAATGATATTCATGCGTATAAAACAGCCATGCTGCTTAAGTAAAGTGCTGATAAAATAAATATCTGAGAAACATGGGGTTTGCTCAATTTTCATCCATACACTGACTGGTGGATTTTTTTTTACAAATCCATTTTAAGACATATTGTAATCTATGTGCCAGGTAATATTTCTAAAAGTTTGAAATTTCTGAACCTCCTTGACTATCAGCCTTTTGTAAAGTTTTTAAACTGCATGGAGGTTTAGATGTTCATAGAAATGTTGTTATGATAGAATCTAAGCGCTTGAACCAAGTTTGGGGCGGTTCACCTGGGATCATAGAGAAGATATATTTTATTTTAGGGAGGACCATGTTTTTAAATGCCAACAGTCTTCCCATGAGTGACGTTTTCTATTAATTTGAGTAATGAGGTATAATTTAATTGTGTCAGCTCATTCAGTCTGTTAGAAATTGATGCTTACGTACCTGATGTTAACAATCTTTAAAGGAATGGTTAGAGTGAGATGTATATTAGAGAAGTAAGGATTGGCTTTTGATTTATTATAATTGAAAGAGCAGCCGAAAATTGTTGAGAACTTATTTATTAGGGAGATTACCTCTGTAAGAGAAGGGTTTGCATTTTCCAGAAAGAGCAACACATCACAAGCATATAAACACATTTTGTGAATTTTCTCAGCTGTTTAAAGTCCATAAATACTTTTGCTCTGCTGAATGGCAGCCAACACTGGTTTGTTGAATACAAGGAACAGTAAGAGGGAGAATGGGCCTCGTCTGGTACCTCTTTTAAAACTAAAGCTCTGAGAAATCCAGTAATTTGTTTTCCCACTAGTATTGGGTGAGCTGTACAGTGACAAAAAAGTGCAGCCAAATACAAATTTATTTAACGTATCAAATACAGACTTCCAGTAACCTTCTCTGCAGCTAAAGAAACAATGTTTATTTTGGATGTTGCAATAGTCTACTAGGTTGCTGAAATTTCTTGTATTATTTATTGCATGCCAGTTTTTATTGAATCTTGTCGGGATGTATAAGGGTTTATCTTTTGTTGATTTAACATCTGTATTAATAAGTGATGTTTGGTGGGAGCTATAGATGGAAGTGTTGGGATCTGTAGCCAGCTTAAGGGTAAGATTTTTGTTAGCAAAATGTATGTTTGGAGAAAGTATTGAGATTTTCTAGCTTTCTATGACCATCCCTTGGAAGGTGAGGGAGAGCAGGAGCCAGAATCTTTGGAATAATTCTGCCGGTGAGCCGCTCCCATCCTGGAGGTTTGCTATTAGGCAAACTTTTAACTGCTTCATGGAGTGCAGTTGCTGCTAAAGGGAGACCCAGAAGCTTTTTTCCATCCATCCATTTTACAACACGCTTTATCCCTGTTGGGGTTGCAAGGAGTGCTGGTGCCTGTCCCCAGCTGTCAATGGGCGAGAGGCGGGGTACACCCTGTACAGGTCAGAACCTTTTTTCTGTTCCTCATTTCATTTAGGAAGTTTAACTTCCTTCATTAAATGAAAATATCATGTATGTCAGAATCGGAGGGGTCAATATTTTTGGGTATATATGTTCGTCTTTCCATCCATCCATTTTCTAACACATTTTCTAACACTTGTGGGGTTGCGAGAGGTTCTGGTGCCTATCTCCAGATGTTAATGGGCGAAAGGCGGGGTACACCCTGGACAGGTCGCCAGTCTATCGCAGATATATATGTTCATAAAAAGTGTATTAATTCCTTTAGGGTGTACCATTACCATCAGTTCTTAGTGAACTTTTCTGTATTCTTTTTCATTTGATGTACCATACAAGCTTTATTTACAGAGCACTTTAATCATCCTCATTTATACTGCGCTGTGCACAGTATAAATGAAACAGCAGTCACACAATATAATATTAAATCAATAATGAAATTATCTAAAAATAAACAAGCACAAATAAACAAGCTTGTCTTAAAATAATACAACAATTACTCAGTCAGAATGAAGCAATGGATAAAATGAAAATGTAAAATTTTAGAATAATACAAAAACACAATTTAAAAGATCATAAAACACCTTATGTTATGTCAAAGGCTAGGATGAGAAGAAATGGGTTTTAAGAAAGGATTTCCATAATTTAGGAGCTACTACAGCAAAAGCATGGTCTCCTCTGCGCTTACGTTTTGTCTTTGGCACATTAGGTGGCAGCTGATCAGGTGTCTAGCATCTCATACAGATATGGTGAACAAGGCCATTAAAAGCTCTAAAAACAAATATAGTTATTTTAAAATGAATCCTAAAATGTACAGGCAGGTGGCGGAGGGAGGCTAAAATAGCTGAAATGTGGTCAAACTTTCATGTGCCACTTAAAAGAGCTGTGTTGTAATGCACCTGACTGAGAACCCGATATCCAAGCCAGACATGGTGTTGCGCTTAAAAGGTTTATTAGAAAACAATAAATCGAAACTTAGTGCTGGTGGGTAATGCCCAGAAAATACCTAAATGCAAGCTGTGCAAATGGCAGGCAGCACAAAGCAGTAGGTGATGGGCAGAATAGGCTGGAGGCAGTGATCCGTGAGATGGGCAAGTGTCATACAAGGAGCAGATATAGGCTAAGGCGAGCAGACGGCTCCAAGGGGTTGAGGAGGAATCAAAGTCAAAAACAGTCCAGGTCGTGTCCAGTAAAAGAGAGCTGATGTGATACCCAGCGATGGAAAAGTGAAACAGGGAAATCCATAACGAGAAACAAGGTCAGGAGAACAGACAACGCTAACTGGGAAAGCTGGACAGCTACTCATGCTATGGCTTTCAACAGTCTGGCAACTCATGGCTGTGAGAGGTAGATACTTAAAGTCATGGTAACAGGTAGAATGAGTGGCGGTAATCAGGAGTAATGGCAGGTGTATCTGCTCACTCTAAATAACAGAGTGGAGCAGCACACAGAGTAGTAAAAAAAACAGTCAACCCAGAACACAACAGATGATAGCAAGTGTTAATGTTACCGCCCCCTGTTGGTGGAGGGACACCCCTGCGTCCCTTCTGACTCTTTTACCCTGAAGTAACATTCACACAATTGAATACAAGGAATACTTCTTTAGTAGGAAATCATTCTCAAAACAGAAACTGTACTTGCCACATCTGTGACGTCAGTGAGTTATCTGTTATTTCCCCAATAACACCAATAACTTTCAGCAGCTCCAGCAACTTGTAGTTTCATACAGTAACTAACACCTGAATGCACAACACTATGGCAGCATTCTGTACCCCTAAAGCTAAGAGATACAGGAATCCCTAATTCCTTTACAGTAACCCAGCCGAGTGGTAACAAGAGTAGAACACTATTTCAAAATGTTGCTGAGAAAGAATTGGCTGAATTTAAAACTGAATTTAACAACTTCTCTGGTTTTCTAACTTTAGTCCAACATTCACTTTGACCCCTAGGTTTGCAACAATTGGCTAGATGTACCGGGCCAAGAAACCAATATCTACATGGGGGTCACAATGGCGGTTCCAAAGACCATCACCTCAGTCTTTTCTCATTAAACTTAAAAAAGTTCACAGCCATCTTGGCTTTTATGTCATCCAGACAAGAAAACAGAGGGCTCAGTCCTTTTTTCTTAGCAGGACATTTATCTGGGTATCACCCACTTGACAATGAAAGGAGAGCCTATATTTTCCAAAAAATACAGCCAAGGGGGACTAGGTACAGTGTAAAAAGGAAGGGGGCTAAAACTGAGCCCTGCGGGACCCCACACAAGAGATAAGCAGAGGAGGACCAATGGTCAATAGACATAGAAAGTACGCTTTGCTAAGTAGGACCTTAAACCAGTCTAGAAGGTCTTTACCAATGGTTTGAGAGCGGGGTGAAAGAAGCCATCTTGGTCAAAAGAAAAAAGTCATCAATGAGCAGAGGGGGAGGATTGCGCTTCCAACTCCCCAGTGGTTACAGCTCGGTCCTCCAACACGTTCAAAAGAGATTAAATAAGCAATCTCATTATGATTCAGATGACCAAGTACTCCACTCACTCCAAGCAATAGCTTTTAATGACCCAGGATAGTGACAGGTGGGTCAATGATTTGCATCTGACTTAGAATGTGCCTCCGTGTCCTTAAAAACAGCAGCACTCTGACTGCAGGGTGCTCATGTGTGAGCCACCAGAACTGACAAAGACTCCTAGACAGGTGTGGAAAGATTTCAGAAAAAACTGAGCGAAAGTCTGGTTGCCTCCGAGTTTAGCCTGTTTCCAATCACTAGGTCAAAAACAATTAAACCATGAGGAAACAATAAAGATAATGATAATACATCAAACTTATATAGCACTCTATATCAATGCTTTAAAAAACAATTTTAAAAACACAGAAATAATCAATTAAATACTATGGAAAAGCAAGTTTAAATAGGTGGGTTTTGAGATGTGATTTAAAGATCAAGATTGTATCCATGTTCATGTGGGAGGACGAGGCGCAGACAGCACAAGATTAAAAGAGTCAATCAGGTTTAAAGAGGACTGAGCCAAAGGACAACACACACAAATAATAAAGTCATGAACAATAAGAAACCGGTCGTACTACTTTCTGCCAAAAAGTCACAACAGTAGGCTAATTTATGAAGTCTTCATTGCACTTTGGGTGCCAATAAACTTAAGTGCGCAGCACAAAGCTGCCAAGTTTTAACAGGGTGACCTCAGAGCTGCTGAATGAGTAGAGAAAACTGCTAACAGTTAAAAACGATCACTATTCTGTCTTCTCGACGGAGAATTAAAAAAAAAATAGCCACAATCATGCAGTAAAAGTTCATTAAAAACTGAGCTAGTCTACGTATCTGTGATTCTGTTGCAAACAGAAAACTCTAATGCTTGAGATGAAAAGAAACTCTTCACAATAAAAGTTTCAGGTCTGGCATTTATCAAGCTAAAGGTGACAGGAACCAGCAAGTCCGCATCTTTAGCCATCGTCCAGGGAACCTGACACAGAGGCTGCAGGTTTAGGAATTTCGCCCTGAAAGCTTGTCTGTAGCAGGCTTAAGAAAGTTAGACAACAGGTGTGTGTGATGAGCTTGATTGCAGTGGCTAAAAAGCAGACTCGTAGGACTAGTGCCGGGGTCTTCAACTCCAGTCCTTGAGGTCCAGCGTCCTGGAATCATTTGATGTATTTGTGGTCAAACACCCCTAAATCAAATGGCTGAATTACCTTCTTTATATGGAGACAAGTTCTCAAGAGTATTGCTATTGACTTTATTATTTGACTCAGATGTGTTGAAGCAGAGACACATATAAAAGTTGATTGTTCATTAATGTGCACTGTCCTGATTAAATAAAATAAAATACAAATACAAAAAAGTAGGACACTGGACCTCGAGGACTGTAGTTGAAGACTCCTGGTGGTATAATCCCTTAAGAGCCTGGAGCAGGAGAGGTGTAGATGAATGCAGACAGCAGACAAGCTGGAATCAGACCAATAACGTCTTTATACCATCAGTATCCTTCTTTTAGTTAAAGGAGTTAAAATTACAATTAGCAAAAAAAAAAAAAGAAAGATGAAAAAATGAAATGTTGGTGTTCAAAGTGCGTCCTGTCCAGATTTGGGTTTCCTGGAGTAAAAAAGTTGCTGCTTTAAGTTTTTCTAGTTGAGCTATGATTTTTATGCATTTTAATGTTATTTTCAATTCTATATATGTTCCATGTGTCAAACCCTATTGAATTATTTCCTTAACAAGGTGTAAATCTCTCACTCATCGCTGCACTTTATATTGTAGGGTCAACAGGCCATCATTCGCGATCCGTACACTTGTGCATTAGCAAATTTTCATGTGTAAATCTGTCCTTGGACTGTTCCTGACTTATTTGTCCTCTTACGTGTCACTTCTGACAGTCCAGCCACAGTCTCTGCTCTCAGAGCGCTCCGTTAGTATGATCAGAACTATTTTCTTACTCTCCCATCTCAACTTGGACTACTCTCTAGCAGGATTTTAAACTATCCACATTGATTCATCTGGGACAATTTAAAGATATTTTTTTTTAAATAGAGAAATTTGTTGTTTTAGGTCATTTTATTGGGTTATTTGAGTCAAATGTTTCAATAATTTGTACTATTGTTAAAGAAAAAGGCTTAAAACATGGGTGCCCATCTGCTGTTCTGGAGAGCTAATATCCTGCATTTTTTTTGATGCATCCCTTCTCCACCACACCTGAAACAAATGAATTGCTTGTCACCAGGCCTCTGCAGAGCTGAATGTAATACTGATGAGGGAATTCAGCTGTTTGATTCGGCTGTGTTGGAACATTTAAAAGTTGCAGGATTGTCGCACTCGAGGACCGAACTTGGACTTACTCTTACTACTTGTGATAGCGGGATATAGTTACATTCTAGATTCTTGAAATGTTTCAAGATGAAAGAAGATGATTAAATCAATGAAACTATTGTCGCTAGTGCATTAAATCTTACTCTGATTTCAAAGAGAATAGCTGCGTCCCTATGTCTAAATATGAATAAAAATCTAAAAAGAAAGAAAAATATGGTTCATGTAACCTTATTACAATTAAATAATTTTGTAGTAGTATAAATAATACATACTTTTATGTTTTAAATAAAAGTGATTAGATTGCTGTGTGATTTTTTTGTTTTTCAACCTTTATGCTAATAACATGTTAAGGTGAAGCACGGATATTTTTCATCATGCCATTAGACTCATACAAGCTCAAGTCTGGTTTCCGCTTGTTTGGAAGTACTTTGGGGTTATCTAAGCCCATTGCTCCACTCTTAAATATGTGTTCATAAACAGGTTCATTATGCGTTAGAATTGGGACATAATAAATAATTTTGAGACTATTCAAATGCTTAATATCTGAATATTGATTGTGCCAACAAATCTTTCAAAACAATTTGCATCATTATTGGATTATACATAGAGAAAACATAAATAACATTGTTATTCTGTTGAGGTGAGGTCAATCAGCCCACCATGTTGGGAGCATGGTGTGTGGCAAGTCTGTGAGGAGAAAACCTCTGCCCTCCTGATATAATGAAACACTGCTGATCGCCTACGGTTTATATTAAATTGCATTAAAACAGTGCCTTACAAAACTATTTTTGACCCTTGATGTTTTCACATTATGTCATGTTACAAGCATAAGCTACAGTCATTGTTTAGGATTTTGTGTTGTAGACCAACAAGTGGAAGGAAAATTATGCTTGTTTCTGTAAATAAATTAAAATCTGGAACAGAACACATTTTTCAGATTGCGTTTGTATTTACTTTACTCTTAGTTGTTACTCTGTATAAGCATATTTCCAGGGGATGGTCTGTGTGTAAAATAGCTCAAAGTCAGTCAAATAACAGCAATGCCCATGTCTTGCAACAGAGTCGGATTTGGGTACATAAATATACATTGGTCTAAACCATTCCATGGTAGTTTTGGCTTTATGCTCACAGTTGTTCTTCTGAATTAGGATAGGAGTGGCTGTCTTTTTACCGGGGGTTTTCCCCCAGGATTACCCAGTATACAGGTTAATCCAGTCTTCCACTACACTATGACTAGCTACACTTACCTTGCTGATGAAAAATATCCCAACTGCATGATGTGGAGATGGTACATTCAGGGTAATGTATAGTGTTAGTTTTATTTGTTTGTTTGTTGATTTTTTTTTTTTTTTACATTTGACAGTGTAGGCTAAGAAGTCCAATTTAGCTCTTGTCTGACGTTGGTTGTGGTAGATGTGGTAGACTGAGCCTGGTTCTGCTGGAGGTTTTTCCTCCCTGTTAAAGGGGAGTTTTCCTCTCCACTGTCGCTTCATGCATGCTCAGTATGAGGGATTACTGCAAAGCCATGGACAATGCAGACGACTGTCCACTGTGGCTCTACGCTTCTTCAGCAGGAGTGAATGCTGCTTGTCAAGACTCGATGCAACCTGCTGGGTTTACTCACATAGGAAACTTTCTGACCAATCTTTGTCTGATTTGATTGAATTTGACTTTGTAAAGTGTCTTGAGATGACATGTTTTGTGTATTGACGCAATTGAACTGAACTGACCAGGCCACCTTCTTCCACATTTTTTGCTGTGCCCCCTAAATGTCTTTGATCAATGAAAACCTCCCATAAAGGCCAGATTTATGGAGTGTACAAATAATAGTTGTCCTGCTCCTAGATTATCCCACCTGAGCTGTGGAAAAGAAAAAGCTGTTTGTTGCTGGACTATTTTTAGTCAGGGGTATCTGAACTGAATCATCCGCCAGCCACATCCAGACTGACTGCTGTAATGTGGATCAGAGCTGCCACACTAGGGTTTATTTACAGCTTCTTTGTAGCTGTCACAGCCCATGGCCACTCTGATAAATCTGGTTTCAATATAGAATAAATTGATAGTTTTTTAGGCAATCAAATGTTGATTTAGCCAAAAACAAAGATAAAAGATATTGATTGTGCTCCACTCTGTCAAGTTGGATTCTGCCAAGAAATCTGTGATAGATAAATTATACATGAAGAAAATTGAGAACATTGTCATTCTGTCAAGGAGAGGTCAATAAGTCCATCATGTTGAGAACATGTTGACTGTGAGGAAAAAGCCTCTGCCCTCCTAATAAAAGTGATCTCAAGTTTAATAAAGATACGTTTGAAGTATTCTTAGAAAAAAACTGTTTGTGGATAGATAAAAAATAAATCAAACATTTAGTATCAAAAGAGAAATATGCTGCTAAATGCTTTAATCAATTAGTTTGAACCACTTGATCATTGATCTGGTCAGTTCAGTTGTAAAGGGGGTTGTTAATCAGTGTCAGCTGTTCTGGTGTTAATGAAATTAACAACAGCTGCACCAAAGGGGCAACAGTGAGGAGACACTAAAAAAGGAATAGTGTTTCAGATGGAGGCCTTGGACATTTTCGCCTCCTTATTTCTTTTTTTTTTTTTACTGCTTTTCAGTAGTTTAGCATTTGACCAGGGTCAGTGTCACTACTGGTAGCATGAGGCATTACCTGAACCCTACAGAGGTTAAACAGGTAGTCCAACTCCACTGGGATGGCACATCAGTACGTGCTAGAAAGTTTTCTGTGCCTCCCAGCACAGTCCCAAGACCATGGAGGAGATTCCAATAGACAGGCAGTAACTCTACCAGAGTGCCTTAACCTATCTGCAAGACCGGTATTTGCTCCTTTGTGCAAGGAGGAACATGTTGAGTACTGCCAGAAGCCCCCGAAGTGACCTCTAGTGGGCCAATACTGTGAATGTCTCTGACCAAAACTATTAGAAACAGATTTCATAAGGGTAGTCTAAGGGTCCGACATCCTCTAGGAGACCCTGTGCTCACTGCATGGCATCATGGAGCTCGACTGGCATTTGCCAGAGAACACGGCATCAGCAGTTTCGGCACTAGTGCCCTGTTCTTTTAACAGATGAGAGCAGGTTCAGTCTGAGCTCATGTGACAGATATGAAAGGGTCTGGAGACACTGGGATGACTGTTATACCTCCAGCCTTGTTCAGCAGGATTGGTTTGGTGGTGGGTTAGTGGTGCACAGACCTGTACAGGATAAACAATGGCAGGCTGACTGCATTTAGGTATCAGGATAAAATCCTTAGACCCATTGTTAGACCCTTCACTGCTGCCGAGGGTCCTGGGTGTCTGCTGGTGTATGATAATGTCCGGCCTTATGGCAAGAATGTGCAGGCAGTTCCTTTAGGAGGAAGGAATCGATGCCACTGACTCATCAGTTTTTCAGTTTTACTTTCTCTCTGACTTTGTATTAAGCCTTTGGTGGGTCATTTTCATCCAATTATGTGGCATCTCTTTATTCCGAGCAAATTACCCATTCCATATAAGTATGGCTATCTCACATGTTTTTTAAGAACTGATGTGTTTTCAGTGTTACTTCCATTCTTTGAGCAGTATATTATATTTGAACAGTGGGAAAAGCTATTTTCTAAGGATGTGAAGCCCATCCAGTCTGTGAATAAACTAACAGAATCCTAAATAATGGTAGGCAGTTATACATCTAAAGGACAGGTTACCTAAGAATTGCTACTCTTTAATAATTAAATGGTCACACCAAGTCAGATTTGTTATCATTAGAAATTTCTATTAGCACTTTATAGTATAATGCTTATACAACTAATTATTGGCTGAAATTTTCTATTCCATTCTGGATTTAAAGCGGAACAAATGAAGAAAAGCTTAAATTGGAAACATACACTTTTTCTGCTGAGGATAAAAGGCTTGCCTTTTTATCCTCAGCAGAACAATCTGCAGCATTTTGGATAAGCTGAAGGCTTTTACTTCCTGGAAGTCGACATTATGATAGTCCAACATTGAAGTAATAAATAAATGGACAAGATTTCATGTGTCACTCTGGGACAAGTTCTAATTTTAGCAATATTGCTGAGGTGAAAGTAATAAGTTTCAAAAACTTGTTGAATATGTGATTTAAATTACTCATCCTGGTCAAAGATGTCAGCAAGGTCCTTAACATGAATACTGGGGGCCAATTTAATGCCATCCAGAGTAAGTGACTGATGATGCAGTTTTTTTTCCCAGAGGGTCTGTAAATGACTGGTTTGGCTCAAAGGAGATAACTTTTTCTTGTCTCAATTAAAAAGCATAAAAAAATTCAGCTTTCTATGCTTTTAAGAAATACGTAGACGTAATCCACACAACTGCTGTGCCATTACACAATCTTTCAAGTTATTTAATGTTTAATAAATAACTAACAGTCTGTTAGGCACTGTCCTGTGAATATTAGCCCAAACAGCTGATATTAGGACAATAGTTGAAAGGGATGATTTGAACACCGGCATTCTTTTAACAGCAAACTTTGCACACATATAGAATAAATGAGTGACAACTTCTCTTCATGTTCAAGAATTTCTAACAATAATAAACATCTAGAGAACACCACTACAGCATGCTGTTTATCTGAATTAACACTATATTGTGTATACTGAATATTTCAATGAACAAATCCTCTCTAGGCTACTGAAACTTACCTAAACTACTAAACAAAATTTAGATAAAAAGAAGCTAAGGAACTACTGTATGTACACATAAGAAACAAAAGGACAAATAAAATAGTTGAAAACCATCACCAGAATAATTCAATGAATCCTGGTTCACTGCAGATCCAAGTTAGAGAACCAAAGTTCATCTTAAACAATGTGGAATGAGATCAAATTAGCTTGACTAACTGGAAAAACATTAGATATGTGTTTCGATCCATTCACAATGCAAATCCTGAGTTAAACAAAACATTATTCGAGAAAACAACATTTTAAAGAATGATTTGTCCAATAGAAATCAATATCTTTAGGATACTTGATTTTTATTAATGTGATTATTTTTCCAGGAAATTATAAGGCTCGACCGGATAATTTAGGATTAATCCACCAAACTGATAATAACGATCGACTGGAAATGACTTGTTGAGGCAATGTTTGTATTTGCTTGAGTTTAACCCTAACATTACACAAGCACCATTAAATCGACATTAATGTTCCTAGTAAATGCTGTAATAATGCTCATAGCACTATTGAACGATGGCGGAGTGAAACAAAAACCAGCATTACTGACTAGTTCTATGCTAGCGGACATTCACCGCTAATTTAAAAAATACAACACAAACATTAATCCCATCGGAGTATTAAACCCTTCTGGAAAACAAGTTTGTTGTAATAGTAAAATACAACCCAAATTTCCAGGGGTTTTTATACAGTGGCCCCCTGCTGTGAGAACCGTCCCCTGTGGGCCTGTAAAAGTTTTGAATTTCAGTAGCTTTAAACTTAGTCTGATTTTATTGCTCATGGCTTGATTGCACAACACAGCTGATTGGCTTTATCAAGATGTGTGGATAAGTATAACTGAGTATCATCAGCATAATAATTTTAATTTATCCCATGCTGGCTGGTAATTTCACCAAGTTTAAGAACATCTATAGTATTTCACACATCAGCAACTTCACTGGTCATGTTAATGGCCACACTTTCTTAGTTTTGTGAAAGCTGATGTGTAAGGACATTACAGTTGTCAGCCTTAGTCTATGAATCATAATACAGCATATTCTAGCTATTATTAATGAATTTATTTATTTATTTATTTTTGACAATACAGTACATTTCAAATATGGAAACATGTCCTCACACTAAATATACTATAGTTCCACAACACAATAGTGCAGCATTCAAAGATTTATATTTGTCCCACAAAAGCAGAGCAAGAACTCTTTTCTTGTCCCTGTACCTGTCTATGCATTCACTGGCTTTGTTTTATTATACCCCTATAGAAATACTGGATATTTTGTTTCACATGTGCACGTTTCTATCCATCCATCTATTTTCTAACATGTCTATCCCTTGTGGGGCGCGAGGGGTGCTGGTGCCTATCTCCAGCTGTCAACGGGCGAGAGGCGGGGTGCACCCTGGACAGGTCGCCAGTCTATCTCAGTGTGCACATTTCAAATTCTGGAAATAGCAATATGATTGTCAGTATTTTGACTTTCCCAATGCAAACTTGAGCTATCACATGGTGTGAGTGTGCCCCTTAAATGCTCCGGGGATCCACTTTCACTGACTCCCTGGCTGTGATCTATTACTCGATGCTAAACAAGCCAACTCTGTGTGAGAACCCCCCTCGCACAATGAACTTGTTTCTTTGGCTTCACTGCGCCTGTTGTACAGGGGAGCAGCTCCGTTAGGAAAGGTCTGAATGGACACTGTGTCTGGACACGCTTTCAGGCGCACTGAGCACAATGGCAATTCATGCATGACGGGACCACTCTGAAATTGATTTTTGTTCCCTCTCTCTGTGTTTGCACAGGTTCAGTGCAGATACCATGGGAGCGCGCCATCTCCCCAAACAAAGTGCCCTACTATATTAAGTAAGTACATCTTCGGGGTGAGTGTTTACGTTGTCCAGGTAAATGCACTTTTTCATGGCAGGTTAAACAGTGGAATTAGTGGCCGGGAGGCGTTACTCTTAGTGCTAGATTTAGTGAAAAAACAAACGAAGCTTGGAGCAATGCATCTCCTGAATATTGTGTAATGGATTACCTCACATATACGTAGTAATTGCCCTTTCTGCATTGCTGAATTTTTCAGCTTCTTGGGCAATTTTGTGAAGATCAATATACAATTTATTACAGTGCTGTTCACCTAGAGCGCCCACATAAAAGCCCCAGTTAGCTTTGCAATATAGTTATTTTGTTAAAGTTTGGGCAAAGGAAATCAAGGAAGCAGCAATTATTTGTGTATATTAGAAACACAAAAAAGTTAAACAATCAATGTAAACTTAAGATTCAACTATGACAAAGCCACAACACAAAAACAATACTGAAGCAGTGACTCAGTTTAATTCAGTTTATTTATGTGGCACAAATGTACAACCAAAGTTGAAAGAAGTGCAGTGAGATTGATTAGATATCTGCCAATTAGTCAATTGCTTACTCGTGGAGACCATCTGATTGCAGCTGATTTTGCTGCTTCATCCTTGGCAAGCATGGGACGACAGTGGAGAAAAACAACAACTGTCAGTAAGATGTAACCTGGAGCAGAACCAGCCTAAGGACCTGGCCGTCTGCTGCTATCAGCCAGGGGGGTACTATCTGCACTATATGAGCTGTATTTTCCATGAGGAAATAAGAAAGTTAATCAAGCATTAATGTCCTGTTTAATTACACATCAATAGCCATTTTTTTTCTCAGAATGAAGCAGGTTTTAAGACCAAAGTTGGTTTCAGTAAATATTGCAAAATGAATAGGCTCCATTACTATTAGAACTAAATTGTAGTCAGCAAAATGGTTTAAAAAACATGTGCAAAACCTTTCTAAAGTTTGCAAAAAATATACAGTTTGAATCTCTTTTTAATCATTAAAAATATGTTTTTGCATTGACTCTTCAATCAGGATTTCCAATGTTAAATGCTCTAGTTTTAATCCACATGACTACCTTGAGATTCTTTTTCTTAAGAATGTAAATCAGACCTCTGCCACGTTATCTGAGCTTCGGTGATGTAGCTCCATTAAAACGATGTCATGCTTTATAATTGTAAAAGCAGCTGTGCCGAAGTGAGAGAGTCCAGCACAAGCAGAGACAGTTTTTTCCTTCATAACTGGCTTTTAAAACAAAATTGGCTCTGACTGCAAGTCCACCTCTGAATTTTCAGAGGTTGTTGCTTTTTTCCTTTAATAAATTACAAAATAATTTGAGAACTTTGATTTCTGTGTTTACCAGTGTTGTAGTCAAGTCACTATGCCTCGAGTCCGAGTCCAGGTTCGAGTCTCTAGTGTTCAGTCCGAGTCAAGTCCAAGTCATTAAAAAAAAAATCCGAGTCGAGTCCGAGTCAAGTCCACTACTCATCCGAGTCGAGTCCGAGTCGAGTCACTATTGATCCAAGTCGAGTCCTTATTGATCAAGTCGAGTCCAAGTTCCGCACTAAAGCATAGCCTACATGTTTTTAAACTAAAAAAAAAATCCACACTCCACTACATTGCACTAATAATTTAGATATTAAAATCATACACCAAATGATATTCTAATGACATATTAAAATTATAGCCTAATGATATATAAAAAAGTTGAGTCTTTTTCTCAATTTCCGAGTCAGAATGATCTGAATGTAGGAGTCCGAGTCCAAGTTCGAGTCATCAGTGCTCAAGTCCAAGTCAAGTCATGAGTCTCTAAATTTAGCTAATGACTCGGACTCGAGTTCGAGTCTCGGACTCGAGTACTACAACACTGGTGTTTACTCAGATTATCTTTGTCTAATATTGAGATGTATTTAGTGATCCATAATCCTGACCAGGGATTCTCTTTCTGTGTGGAGTGTGAATCCCTCTGCATTTGTGGGTTATCACTGTGTCCCTCTGCTTCCTTCCACTGTCCGATAATATGACTGTTTGGCCCTTATGAACGTGTACATACATGTCCTGTATTTCTCTGTGTTACCCCATGGACCGGCTTCGTGTCCACTGTCCACCCCGCATCTCGCCCAAATGACCGCTGAAGATGGGCATCAGCCCCTTTGTGACCCCACAAAGATAAGCGAGTATAGATAAGAAATAACAGATTGCACGGACATGAACAATTCACTTTCCAGGGGTAAACACGTTTTCACATCATTGCACCTTTAATGAGCTGAGTGTAGCACATCATTTCCAGAAATCTCCAAAGATCTTTCCGTGGGTCAAACATTTACTAGGGAGTATAAAAATAATGATTATGATTTACGAGGAAACTGCTGAGTGTCTGTGATCTCTGTTTGGCTAAGCACTCACTTAATCAATTCATCTGATCGATACTACTTATCTTTATAGTAATGCTATTTTTCAAATAGCTAGTATCCTATGTGTAGGTATCAGGCGTGTCTTTATGCAGAACAGTGTATTTGCAGCTGAACAAACATTTCTGTGGTTTGTTCCTCTGCAGACTTCCAGCATTTATCTTATTAATCATCTGCAACACAACCTTGTGGGTCTTTGTTTAGCCTGCCAGTCAGTGCTTTATGGACTGTATTCCTATTCCGGTGGGGATGGGAGATGTATAGCATCTGAGTAGCTCTCTACCCGGCAGTAATCAATGAGTGCTTGTGCAGGTAGAATGATGATTGCAGCCTAGAGAGGCCCGTGCTATCTGGCAGACTTCCTGCTGTGGGGTTTCTCATTTATTCTGCTGCTCTTGTCCTTTTATTGGATCCATTTTATAGATGATACATTTCCTGGATCTTCCCTTTGAGAAAACCGCAGCATAAAGTTTTTTTTTTTTTTTTTCCCTTTTTAAGGTAGGTATGAGCTGGACCATGTTCTATTTATCAGCGCAGCAGACCTGTCCTGTGTTGTAACTCTAATGTCTAAACATGAATTCTTTCACGATGTTGCCGGACTTTTCAGGCCTCGCATCTCTCGGCTTGCTGTGCGAACAGTGGTCACTGTATTCTGCTCCCGTTCTTCCATACACACTGCTTTTTATTCCCACTCCTTTTACCGCTCATTTGTCAGTTTCCCTTTGATCTATGAAGTGTAGGAAAAACGTGCACTTCCATGCGCCCTTGCAACATGAATTTATTTGGCTTTGTTGGTTGTTTTTTTTTTTTTTCTTCTTCTTTCAGCCATCAGGCCCAGACAACATGCTGGGACCATCCAAAGATGACAGAGCTATACCAAGCGCTGGGTGAGTAAAGAGACGAGTCGTCGTCCTGCTCGCTCCCACATGACCCCAGTTGGCCTGCAGAATCGCCCCCAAAGTTTGGGCTTCTGCTGTGAAGGCCTTATCTCGCCGCTCATTAAGCGATCCGCATCTCAATCACCTCGGGGGCTACATTTCTGCTGTCATTAACCTATGAGGCCCAATTTGCCAGTGCTGTGATTGCTTCCCGCTTAGCCTCTAATTAATTGTGATTAAAGGACATGATGTGTTTCCCGGTTAATCTCATCTGACACGGGGAGTTTTTCAGGAACAGATATGCACACCGTCACAGGCTCAGGTAGACATGCATGTGCTCAAAAAATATGTGCGCAGATGATGTTTTTCCTACCATACAGTACTAATGACTTCTGCAGCGGAGTAATAAAAAGGAGCACAGATTTTTTGGGATGTCTTATTCCTCGGTTGCAGGCTGGAGAGTCATAATGAATGGATTAGTTCTCCTTCTCATCTTTTTAATCTCTCTGTATCTCTTCCTCCTTCCACCAGCGGATCTGAACAACATCAAGTTCTCTGCATACAGAACAGCCATGAAGCTCCGGCGGGTTCAGAAGGCTCTCAGACGTATGTTTGGTATTTTGTTGGAGTATTCTCTGTCTGGCTGATTGCTTAAGTGATATTCTGTCATCCTGCACCACCAGTAATTCACTGTGACACGCTCTATCTGATATATAACGATTAGTAGTGGCATATTTGTCTAGTCAGCTATCAAAAGCGTCACGGATCCCTCCGCTCTGCTTGGAAACAGTTGAAAACGTCCTTTGCTATTGGCTTTTAAACGCAGTAATCAGGAGTAATGCTAATCCTACTGGAGTTAAACACGTGCCAGAATGCTTCCTCACTGTCATCTCAGCCTTGCATTCAGCTTAATTAGCTATTAACTGGTCCATTTGAGTTACAAAACGGAAGCTAATTAGTTTTAGCTGCTTGGTTGAAGCTTGATTGTTGGTCCCATCAGGGTTGATACCTCCTCTTGGACCTCTCTTTCAAGCCTCTGACCCCAGTTCGGCTCAATTTTGGCCATTTTTCACCTTTTTGCTGATTTTCTTTCCATCCTCTTTCTTTTGCCGATGTTGTGGTAACCTTCCTGCAACCTTCCCTCCTTTCCACATCCAAACTTGCTGTAATACAGACTCAGCAAGCGCTTAAAACCTTTTTCAGTCACTCTCTCTCTTTCTAGCTGTTATCTTACCGTCCTCGGGTCTAGGAGTCGATATCGTTACTGAATTTAATTGCCAGGCTGCCTTGATAACTCTGGAATCCTCGTTCTCTTCCTCTCCGCGCCCGGCGTGGATGGTTGAGCAGAGACGCGTTGGAGCCCATCAAAAATACATTTTTGGGTGATTCCCTCCCAACCCTGAGAATACTCCCCTTATCTCCTCTCTCTCTGTTCTACCTCATTATCGTGCTATCCAATTATACCTGGCATCAACGGACACCCTTTTAGCTCCGCTCCCAGGGATGGGCCATCAAATTAGTTTAGAAGAGTGAAATCAAATTTGTGTCACTGCTCTTGAAACATATGGCGGAGGCTTAAGTAGCCAAAATGGTTGAATAAGCACCGCTGTTGCGGGAGTGGAAGAGGATGCTGCTGCCGTGTGTGTGTGTCTGTGTTCATGAGGGATGTGGATTGATGTGTGCTGACAGACATTGTATGGATGTCAATTTGCATGAACTAAACATATTTTAGCATTTTCTTGTTGTAATTAAAATGCAAACGAACAGCTCAGATTGGATCTTTCACCTACAACAATTGATTTTCTTGTCATCCACACTGGTGGACTCCTCAGCCTATGAGAAGTATATGACCTTGTCAGTTTTTCTTTTGTTTTTTTTACTTCAACATCATTTTGTCTGAATTCCTGAAGTCCTTTCAAAAGTTAATAATCATATTTTACTGGTATTGTAGCCAGAGTGCTAGACTCAACATTTTTGTTCCCTCTGCGTCTAAAAAAGGAGGTTTTCAAACAAAAACAAGCTATTTTTCCGTGGGTGTTTATCATAATATGTCCATTATGTGACCCTACGTTCCCCTTTGATTTGTCAAACAACCCCTCGTAGCAACTGTTCCCCTGAATGCAGAAGCCTGGAGCTGCGTGGCTATAACTCAGCTACGCTACTTTTCTCTATTTGTTTCTGTAAAGCTGTGCAAGGTTCTGTTTTTTTCCCCCCCCATAATGGATTTAAGCTCAGCGTCACTTAGTACGTTTCTTGAAGAGCTTTTACTTGTGTGTTCATGTGGTTTTGAAAGTAATCCTGAACCGCGGGAAACCTTTAGATCTCTAAAGCATGAGTCAGAACCAGAGTCCAAAGGAGAAACCCAACTGTTTGCCCAGTGACCCGTTCTGTCATCTAAGCCAAGAGAGAGGAATGTGCGAACCACTTTAGCGAGTTTACAGAAGAGCACATGTTGGGTCAAATTAAAGCACTTTTTTTTTTTTTCCTGCTCTGTCGTGATGCTCGAGCTGAAAGCTGAAATCTCTTCCTTAGATTCAAGTGGGCTGGACCAAAATGGCTACTGTTCCAGCTCCCTGCGTTGATGTTACAAAGTGTGCTTGCCACCTCGGTGGTCTGCACGTGTCTGGTTTCCCGAAAGTGTCGCTGGCTTATTCTTCCCAGTTCTCTTGAAGAGATTGAGTTTCGTTGCTAGCATGACCTTGCTGCATGTGGCTGGGTCATATAAGGCGGAGTTCTGAGTTTTGAAAATGACCCTCACCCTCCTTTTTACATTGCATCTCTGACGTCTTTCTGCAAATCTGGCAACACTGTACTGCTATGTATCTTTTGTACTTGTATGTAATTTGTACTTTCTGTTGAGAAAGACAGTGATTTCATTCACGGTAGTAAAAGTATTGAAACATCTAATATAAAAGAGCATAGTGGGCATTGCAGTTGTTGATATCCTTGTCTTTAAGTATAGACCAGTCAGTACAATTAAAACACTCCTGGAGCGGTCCATAGAGCCCGCCTGGCCTCACCGTTTAGATGTTGAGTGAATTTGTGCAGGACTGTCCCCTGCTACTTTCAGCACTCAATTTGAAAAGCTGGGTGATAAAACCTTTTACTTTAAACTTTAAAAAGATGAATCTCGACTCCACGTCCTGTTCCACATCACCTGTGCCCCCACACCCCCAGTCAACCGAGCCCGTGTCACCGCAGCTATCAGCCCACCCACCTGGCCAGAGACGCCCGGGAGGCTGAGGAGCTCCTGATGAATCTCAGATCTGAATCAGCTAATTAATGTGTCAAACCTTCAGCCCCTTGTCAGAAAACCTTCCTTTAGAAACTGTAGGTTCTAGAGCAGAAAAGCACTTTTTTTCCTTTTTCGTTTATGTAATTAACATTTACCGAGTACATTATAGATGAATTCATAATGCTGTTCACTGATTTAATTAGTTTCTAGCTCTTGCTCTTTTCGCTTATATTTTTATATTATACTATATTCGTATTTTATAATCGTATATATGTAAACATAAGTGTGATTCAAAAAATAAATCTAAATCCTGAGAAATAAGCAGGAATCTAATTTCTTCTTTTGTATATAAAAAATGCTTGCTTAATGGAAATGTTAAGAATATATCCTTCAGATGGATTTTGAAAAATTATGAGATCGATTGCTTATCTAACACTAATTTAACTTGGTTACCTGAATATCAGTATATGTTCCAACAACTTGTGGTTGGTTTTTAAAAATACTCACCTGTACTCTGTGACTTTCTCATGCATTGTTTACATTTCAATTGTTTTTACTTTTAAATCACTGCTGCACCCTATACTGTATTTTAAATCTACTGTAATCCACAAGCTGTATTCTTGCACAAATGCCCTTGCACAATCAATTCTGCACATACAAATGGTTTTAAAAATACTCACCTGTACACTGCGACTTCTCCTGCATTGTCTACATTTAAATTGTTACTTTTAAATCACTGCTGCACCTTATACTGTAATTAGATTTTTACTGCAATTTACAAGCTGTATGCAACGAAATTTCATTTTGTACGCACTGTGTGCATACAAAATGACAAATAAAGTTGTCTAAGTCTAAGTCTTGTGTGTTGTGCTCAGTGGATCTGGTGGCGCTGAGCAGCCTGGTGGACGTGTTTCGGGAACAGGAGCTGCAGCAGGGGGAGCACGTGATGGATGTGGTGGAGGTGATTCACGGCCTGACAGCCATGTACGAGCGGCTGGAGGAGCAGAGGTCCGTTCTGGTCAACATTCCTCTCTGCGTCGATATGTGCCTCAACTGGCTGCTCAACGTTTATGACAGGTGGGTATAACTCTCTCTGTCCAGGTAAAGGTGAAGTATTTCTCAAAAACTAAAAACAGCTCAACAAAGCGTTTATACATCCAGCTGACACAATTTGTATTTGGATTCACTTTCTCCCACCTCTTTAAACCTCTTTCTTTTTCGCTGAATTTTTTTTCAACTGGCACAAGCTAACCAAAGATCATCAAAGAAGGACTATTTATTGATCTGCATCAAAACCTTCTTCAAAGATTTAATGTAAAAAATAAGTTAAACCATTTGCAGTTATTAGCTGTTGCTGATTGAACCTGAATGCACCGCATCATTCTTTGCACACCTGTGCTGTGCCGATGTAATACACAGCTGATCTAAGCCACATGTGGACCTCTGTCAACATGCTAGGATAATGTGACGTTAAATATGAGAACATGATAAAGCTTTCCAAAGTATTTGCGCCCTCAGTGTGACATATCAGGTACAGTTCAAATGAAAAACAAACTGGTTTGTAAGAAGGGAAAGCTTTAGTAGGACTACAACAAGTTTTATGTCAACTCAATATTTGTATGATGGACTGATGATTATTAATAACGTTCGCCAGTTTACCAGGATAATATTCTATTTTGTACAATGAGATCCTTTTGTCCAAAGTGCGGCCCGGGGACCATTTGTGACCCCTGTGCTGATTTTGGGCGGTCCCCCAATTGCATTTCAAGAAAGATTTGTTACACCAGCACAGGTGGCTGATGCACATGGAAGATTTTAGTTTTTAATTAGGGCAAAATTATTACAGAAAGGTTAAAATCCTACAATTGAAAATTTTAAGTACAACACCAAGTATTCATCTAACAAACACACAGTTGATGTTCTCTTTAATTTCATAGTAACATCTATCCAATGACATTTAATTACTCAAATGTAGACTTTCGTGCATTAAAATCTGCTTTGAATTCGGTTATTAAAATTGACTAATTACAGCAAGTGATTTCAATGAACAACTGACCCTAATACTGTTCTCACATTGCTCGACCAAAAAGAGTTTATTATTGTTAAATAGTCAAATTAAATTATTCAAAGTAATTTGCAAACTGGGTGACCACCTTTTAATACGACAAATGAGAAAGATCCTTTTTTTCACCTTTGGATGTACAATGATTTAGACATTTATTTCCTACAAAAAAAATCTGACTAATGTATTAATATTAAATTATCATATTTTATAAAGCAAGTAATAAATGAACTCCCCTTTGTTGTTGTTTTTTGGCCCTTGGGTTCCTTTGACTTGACAATCTTGTCCCATGTACCGAAAAGTTTGGATACCCCTGATTTAGGGTGTAAAGATGAAAAACTCTCAGGCTCCATGCCCAATTACCCCAGCAGGATCGGATGGAGGGCTGGTGCCTATCTCCAGGCGTCGTAGGATGAGAGACTAGATACACGCTGGACATGTCACCAGTTTATCACATGACAACACCGAGACACCCTGGACACACAATCATGAATGCAATGTTACCAAAGGCCAGCTTAAAGAGGCCGATTAACCTAGCAGACATGTTTTCAGACTGTGGGAGGAAACTGGAGAACCCAGAGAGAACCCACGCATGCACAGGCAGAACATGCAAAACACGCAGAAATACCACAGGCCAGCTAAAAGAACCTTTACATGTTGTTTTAGTTTACGCAGATGTGAACTCATGAAGAACAAATGCTGAAAGGAAAGCAAAAGGCACCGTGACAAAGTGTTAATTTAACGGGTTCACACAATTAGCAACCAGATATTTTCTTCTTTATGTATTTCCCGCCAACAGATTGGTTTTCAGTTGGGTTGTAGAACTCATTGTATGTCACAATAAAGGTGGAAAAGTTGTGAAATAATTTTTTTTCACCATTTTGGAACAGCCTGGCAGTTTAACAGAGCTGTGAACTCGTTTTATTTCTGCTATAGTTGCCAGGTTTAATAAAACATAAATAATATGGTAGAAAAAGCCTAGAGTGTTAAATGCATTTAGCAGTAATTTCCAAGTGGCACTAATTTCTCTCATTAAATGCTCGTTAAATTTGATGTTACACTGAGTCAACAATTTTTCAGAAGATTAAATTCCTTCAACAAGGTTTTATTGCAGGCAAAAGACAATGCTTCCAGTTTGTTCCTTAATTGTTCTTGAGGTTCAATATGTATATAATATTATATTGACTGATAATCACCCATATGTGCAACAAGCTTTAGTCTTTCTGATCTTCTTTGTCATCATGTGGCATTTTTAAACTATTAAAAAAAAAAAAAACTAGCCCAGCTTAGTCTTACAGCTTACCGAGCTGCTAAGGTTTTTCATCTGGGAAACGTATTAAACCTGAACCCATGATCGATTCCCCATCAAAGCAGAAGAATCAGCTTCCTGCCTGGGTGCAGGATGCTGATTCTCTCTGTGCCTTTAAGTCTGAGCCAAAAAATCCCACCTGTCCGAAAGAGCTTACATTTAAATAGACCAACATTTTCTCAAAGACTGCCTCAGAGACGGCTATTTTTGGAATTGCTTTGTGTTGTCATGCACTCATACCTATCGTTTCCCATTTGCAATTTTTGTGATTATTTTTATCCTGATGACGTCTATGTGTTGTATTGTGTTAAGCACTTTGGGCTGCATTCATTTTCTTTAAGGTGCTATGCAAATAAATTGAATTAGTCATATTTGAGGCAAACATCCAGAGTGTCCCGTCAGTATCTGTTTCACGTCAACCTTATTTGACGTTTTGGGAGATTTTGTAGTTCAATGCCAGCCTGAAAAGGTCTAACAAGCTCATTTGAATATCTGGCTCCTTTTTTGAAACATACTCTTGTCTATTATCCAAAACAACACTAATGAATATGCCAAATCAGGATTTATGCTCTTTTTTTTTGCTTTTTCTTGATCTACTCTTGGTGCTCTAACTTGTCAGTGAACATGGCTCTTCAACTTATTTAAAGATGCTGTATGCAGTAAAAGGTTTATGTTAGCTTTTGTACCTTTCACTCTTGGGAAACTCTTTTTTTTTAAATGTTTTTCAAGCCTTTATTATGCAAACACACCACCTAAAAATTAAGATCTATTAAAATTGCAATATTTTGGGTGATAAATAAGCAAAAACGGTGACAAGATAATAAGAAATTGTCATTGCTGATATAAAGCACATCCACTATTGGAGCATTCAAA
The DNA here is from genome assembly GCF_011125445.2 of Fundulus heteroclitus. NCBI lineage: Eukaryota > Metazoa > Chordata > Actinopteri > Cyprinodontiformes > Fundulidae > Fundulus > Fundulus heteroclitus. The sequence continues at coordinate 5,693,193 of NC_046383.1, forward strand.
TAAAATTCTTTTTTGATGAAGAAGCATAAATTGGTGATGGTAATTTTAGACAAATCTGACAATTGATTTTAATAACTTTATTCAGCAGGCAAATATAAAACCAACCTCCTTCTCACTTCATTTGGGTCCTCATTAGAACCAATTCATAACAATAGGATTTAGTTTACGGACTTGGATGACTAGAAAAAGTTAGGTGTCTGGTCAACCATTTTTGAGTTGATTTGACATATTTTTTGGATGATTATTGTCATCCCTGTTCAGGTTTCTGAATTTGTATTTACCAAAGGCAAGGTGCTTGTGATGCTATGCTTTCTAATAACGTTCCAAAGGCTAGTAATAGAGAATTGTTTTAAAGCATAAAGAGCCTCCTTCTAGTATTGTCTGTCAGAAAACTCTGTGTAACCTGATCTCATCTGAACAGGATACATACAGTTTTTTCCTAACATTTATCATGTTTCATTTCACATTTGCTTTACTTGAGACGCATGTTTTCTTGTCTTTTCCATTTGAGTAGTGACTAAAAAGAAAGTTTACATTATACATTAAATACCTCATAGAAACCCAGATTTTTTAATATATTTCCTAGGGGTATGAACAGTGGAGAAGTGTAGTATTAATACAAAAGGTTCGAGAGTTTTATTATATTATATTTATTTAATTACTGCCAATTGTGCAGAGCTGGATCAAAGTTTCAGTGTTGGGGTGTCACCATCCTTGCAGAGCGTAAGATATGGATAGATTTATATTTTCCAGAATCTGTTAACTAAACTGCTATTTCCGTTTTTGGCTTATTTTTGAAAACCTAAGCTGTCTTTTGCCCCATGTGATAAAATTAATGCATTTGGTGTGTTTTTTTTAAATCTGATTTCTCTCTTGAGTGAACCCAGATATATAAATCTAACTCTGATTACCACTAATCTTGAGAGGTTGTTGTCGTTTTTGTGGATGAAAGTTTTTGTATTTAACAAACTCTTGATTTTGAACTATCAAAGAAACTGCCACATTGTCTAGTTTGTTTCCCTAGCTAACATAAAGTGGGCTTCACAAAATAATTGCTACATCAGCAGCCATATCTGTCAGTGTTGCAGTTGTTTGAGGTGAAATCTTTAAGTTCTCTATTCCTACAAGTATCTTTGTTGTATCATACGTATTTGTGGCGATTTTGGGTATTTTGGGGGAAATAACTATGTGCATAGACATAAGGAATGCACTCTTTTATTGTGGTGCTCTCTTGTGCGATTACTTGTTGTAAAAGCTGTTTCTTAGCAGTTGCAGGAAAACAGATTGGAGATGGATGTGAGCAGTCATGTGGCTTTTTTTTTTCACAGACGTTTAGAAAGACTGCGACCGGCTAAAGCTGCCGTAACAGCTTCCAGCCAGAGGGTCAGACACATCTCCAGTTGTGTCTTCTCAGACACAACTGGAGCAAATCCTCTTTGACACCAGCACTCACCCAGCTTTGTTCCCTGTTTGTTCCGTCTCCAGGAAAAGCCCCACAGCACAGACACTGAAACATAAGAGTATCCGGTTCGTAGCTTTTAACCATTCCCTGCTAATGAGAAACAATCAGAGACTTCGCCGTCTGAGTACATTTCGGTAATTGCTTTTCGTTTCCCTAATAAATAGCGGTGGGGAACGTGAACGAGACTTGAGTTTATTTCTGTATGTGTTTGTGAAAGAAAACGTGGGAAAATGCAGCAGGACGGTTTGCGGGGGGGAAGCTTGTCATGGGGCGCTGGAGAAATGTGTCCCCTGAGGAGCGTCACTGGGATGCACATTGGAGATGGTATATAAGCAGAAAGTGTGGGTGAAAGATACTGACATCCAGTCGTCACCATGTGCTCAGTGTCTCCTCCAGACGCTCCCCGGTCCTGAATCTAACAGGGGATCGACAGTGATTCACTCCTTCAAGTCTTTCCATCTGATATATTTTTTTTTATCTGTGTACCTTTTTAGAAACCTGGGACCACACTTTTAAATAACGATCTACCCCTTTCAGGCCACCATCCAGTTGTAGAAAATATAACTCAGCCTTTTATCTAATTTCATACTTGATTGGCCTGATGTTGTCTGATGAATCCAGTGTTCTTGATCTTTCATGTGACATTTGAAATGTTAATTTGATTAGCACGGTTTTAGCTAATGCTGCTCAGATCTGCATTAAATCCTTGGAGGCTTTTTGGCAGCCAAGCTGGGAACGGTGATGACGTAGTTGCTTCTGAAATCTATTGCTGGTTTAAAAACCTTCCTTCATTCGGGAAAACGGGTTTCATTTGAGGTTTAGGCGGTTCCTTGCAAAAGCATTAATGCGCTGTGAACTTTTACTCACTTGTTTCACCATACAATCACAAATGTCAGTGTATTTTGGTGGGATTTTCAAGTCTTGATCTCAACTGTCTGTTGTGTTCCTTGGTCTTCATGATGCTAGCCGCTCTTTAATGTTCTCCAACAAAGCTCTGAAGCCTTCAAGGAGCAGCAGAATTCACACTGAGATTAAATTAAACACAGGTGGAGTCAATTTAATAAATATCTGACCTCTAAACCCCTTATATATATATATATATTTTTGTTTGGCTGTTTCACTGTAAATAGGACTGACTGCAAATGTGTGCTGCACTTTCTTTATTTCAAGAAAATAAAAAAAAATATTATTTTCCTTCAGCTTCATAATTATGCAATGCTGTGTTAGTCTGTTGCATCACCAATAAAAAAGGATTACGTCATTAGTTGCAGCAGGGCAAATAGGGAAAGGTTTAACGGGGAATAAGTTTGCAAGGTGCTCTATACAGGATATGCATTTTTAACTAGCATATGATATTTTTGTTGCTCCTCTGAGCATAAAATTCTTGGAAAACACTTTACCGATTCCCTGAAGGGCCTTTACTTACTCTGAATGTGCTCTAATGCAATTTCACACTACTTCACTGACCTGTATTGTGCTGCTGTGACCCGTGTAATTTCTCCCAGCAGGGCTCTGTATTACCACGATCCACTATGCAGTGACTCCAGATTGTTCACCTTTCAAAATCTGCAATCTCAGAAGTTTTCTTGTTGTTGTGTGTGTGTTTTATTTTTTTTTTTTTACTTTCCTGCAGTGCTCGAAACGGCAAAATGCGTGTTCTCAGCTTCAAGATGGGCCTGGTGAGCTTGTGCAACGCGGACGTCCAAGAGAAGTACAAATGTAAGTGTGATGCTTGTTTGAGTTGGATAAGTGCATCTTATCGACTGAAAACAGTGATCCAAAATAAAACAGCCCTGATTGCCGGTTTTACAAGACATCCACTTAGAGTAATGAGAATTGTTATGTTGCCATAATGAAGAAAGCTTTCGTTGCTTGTGCAGGGGTGCAGCACAGGACTTGAAAGGGTTGCTTGCAGAAGTCACATCTACACATTTACTTTTTGAAACAATTCAACTGGGAAAACTTTGGCACGCCATTTTCCTTTCTTTGGTTGTAATTAATCTTTAATGCAGTATTTCTTGTTTGAAGGGGTTGTGTTGAAGTTGACAGTCAATGTCTTACCAGGGGCAGATAATTCTTATTAACAGCTCCGATTCAAATAATGTTTAAAAAATTTTGTATTCAACATAAAATTTCTATTAGATGGTTTCATATGTGACATTGTGGAAAATTATAGAATTGCAATTACTTAAATTACTTTCAAATTTTTGTAATTTCTTACATTTGCTGTTGATAGTTACTTTTTCTTCTCACACTTTCTTATTTAATTTTTTTTACAAACAACAAAATTACTTTTTCCTCTTCTGGTCAGACTTCATCCTTAATAGTCTGAAATATACCTTTATTATTATGGTGCTTTTGCAGCAGCGTAATGTTTGATTATATATGCACCTGCGGTCTGAGATATGTTTTTAGTGCTCTGTTGTTCTTCCAGTTTATGAGTCACTTTTGGCGTCCTCCACATTTATTGGTAGCCCTGTTAAAATTGTGTAAAAAGCCTTGAAATAAATTAATCTTTTATTGCTGTGGTGTAATGTCACATTGAAAACTCTAGCGAATTCAATCCGCAATTTGAGAGCATTTATTAAGCAGAGAGAGAGAAATATAACAGAGAAATACTGTCGTTGGTTTTAACGAAAGCATCCTTGGTCGGCGCCTCGGCTCTTGATACTTTGTACAACTTATTTTTGTCAGTAGGACCAACCTCAGTCTAACATTTTAACATTTCACATAACTGGAGCTTTTATATAGGACTTTGTTCTGAGGGCTGAAATGGTCGTGGAAGAAGGTTTTGATTCTTTCGTCTGGTAAAGCCTGACAGGATTTGGATCACTGTCTTGCCGAACAACACAACAATGACTTATGTCCATGTCACCATGGAATAAAGCCCTCTGGTGCTTTGGATAGAGGGACGAGGCCCACAGCATCACAGATCCTCTTCTATACAGCGTTAATGACACTTTTCTTTATTTATTTTTTGTTCACGGAAAACCCAGCTGGAGTGTCTGTTGCTGAAAAGTTAACTCTTCAGCCCATCTGACCAAAGCACATATTTCTAATTAAAGTCTAGCAGAGTTGACATTCATGATGGTGTGATAGAAAAGACTTTTCATGCGATGCCTCTCAAACAACGCGTAGATAGCATCTAATGGTTTTTATGGACACTTGGTGACCCCAAGAGCCTCTATTTGCTCTAAAAGCGAGTTTGGAGATTTTTATTTTACACCTGCTCTGCCATCCATTTTCACTCCCCATCGTGGCAAGATAAACCTGCGTCTTCATCCAGCCTTTTTTTTTTTCTCCACAGTTTCAGTCGTTTAAAACTGACTATTGCTCTGACAGCATAAGAAGAATTTATTTTTGCCATTTCCTGGCTTACAGGAATCAAGATAGATTTGCCTTGATTGACTAAGAGGAAGTGACCTGCCTTTCATGATGCATTTATATCTGGAGGACAACAGGAAGTCACGACTTACTAAATGTTATCATGAAGCTCCAATTTGCAAAAGTAAAGTATGAATTAGAAAAATGCTTTAGTCACTTTCATTTTATGCAAATTGGTACGTGTATATTTAAGTGTATGTATGTTGACTCACCTCAGAATAAAGGGCTAAATAAAGAGGAATTAAAGTTTATTTTTTAAAAGCCTATTGTGAGATTGTGCTACAAAAATTCAACTTTACCATGAGAGCCATTAAGCGTAAAAGGCGCTCTTGATTAAAGGAGTAATAATTGCTCAACCTGGAATGGATTGTAGTTGACACAAACTCAGACCTGTGTTATTTGTTCTCGCCACAGTTTCTAAGAGTAAAAATAATTTGTTTTCTTCCAGCTGACAAAAGCAACAAGTAATGATGTGATGTGTCTGACTGAGTCCCGTTAAAATCACCAGTGAATTTATGTCGCCACATATCTCTAACACATTTTCCCTAATGTGAAACACATGGTTTGTATTTACGCATTCTTACTAGTGCATGATTTGTTCAATGTGACGTGGAGTGACCTCGTTTTCCAATTTTCACTTTAGTCCTCTAAAATTAATGAATCTATAGAAGTATATGAATGTGTTATGCAAATCTAATTTTGCCCATAACGTTTATGGAATCGAATATCTCAACAGCAGTCAGAAAAACTGCAGGTCTTGTGCTTTTCAATCGAGCGAAAGAATGCCATTATCTTACCAAAGGAGCATATTTAAGATGTAAGAGACCGATACGCTGCAGAAATGTCTCCATAAAACATGTCCAGAGCCCCACTCAGAAGCTTTGTGGGAATATTTAAAACATCAAACAGGCCTGAGCTCTGGTTATGAGGGTGATGTGAAGGAGGCTGTTTGGGATGCATGCATTGGAGCCAAGCATTCTCTCATTGTGGGGGAAATATAAGCCCACAAAGAGGGGGATACACAGGATGCTGCCATTGTGCAGCACACTCACACGCCTGTCAGGATTCATCTCTTCAGCGACAGGCAGACTCCCAGCATAGCGAAAGACTCGGTCAGAACTTGACAAGATGCCTTTTACTCAAGTCTTTCATGTCTAAAACAAGTGAGATGATCATGAATAATGATTTATTCTTATTTTATGTCACTGAAGTGATGCTTGTTTTATAAATCTTTAGGTTCAGTGAGCTGGATTTCTTGAGGTATTCTTTTGTAATATAGATTTTAAGAAAAACTTTGGTGTTTTACTGAATTTGGGGAAAATTCAGATTTTTTTTTAAGTCAGCCTGGCTCCTCAAGCACACGTGTCCTCATGCTGAGGCACATGTGAAGGTAATAACCTTCCAACTTGTTGAAACGCACAGCCGCACGTTTTGATGAATATTGCTGCCACACGTACTTGTGTGTAATCAGCTTAGTCAGTGCATAATTGATAGATAACTGCATGAATGTCTTGCAGACTTGTTCCGTCAGGTGTCTGGTCCTGGAGCTCTGACAGACCAGCGTCACCTCAGCCTGCTGCTACACGAAGCCATCCAGATACCCCGCCAACTGGGTGAAGTCGCAGCTTTCGGCGGCAGCAACGTGGAGCCAAGCGTTCGGAGCTGCTTCCGCATGGTGAGGACACGGTCACGCTCGTGCCTTTCACAGCCAAACCCCATTTGCAGATGTGCTTGGAGCTCCGGAGGCAGACGAAATCATGTGTTTTTTATTTTTAGATAACAGTGTTGAGGGTTCAGTCTGCAGCTTTGATGCTCTGTGAAAGGAGCTGTCCATCATCTGCTAATCACCAGGCCACCGATGCAGTTCAAATGTTTTAAATAATAGCTAATTTACCTTTGTGAGAACTTTCTCTGAGCATCAGGATATATTAGTTGGGATGTCAACTTCGGCAGGGTTGTCAAGAGCCCAGAGAATTTGTTTTCATATAAATTGTCAGGAGAATGCCTCCAACTCCACAGCCTTAGATCAGGGGTCTGCAACCTATGGCTCTTTACACCTTCAGCTTTGGCTCTTAAAAACTTAGACCAAGAATGCAGGGGGGAAACAATTGGTCAATGTTTCTAAATGTAAAGGTAATTTAAAATTGCTCGCTTTAGGATGCATTTAGTTCTGCAATATATGCATAGCATTTCCAGAAAAAAAGAAACTAATGGTGTATAGAATATTTTACTATAGATAAATGAAGTATCTTTTTGTCAATAGGTTGCAAACGACTTGCTTTTTCATTACTTTGTTATACAAATCAAATGTCCAGTTGAAGAAAATGCATTAAATCTAAACATAAAAATACTGTTGGTTAAATAATAAAAACTGCTGATCTTTAATTAAAAAAAATGTAAACAAGTTTCTTACAGTGTACCTTAAAAACAAGCTCTTGTTTCAAAGAGATGTGTAACTTTTGTGGCTCTAAACAAAATTTGTTTAGCTGGACCGAGAGCAAAAATGGCTCTGCGGGTTGTAAAGGTTGCTGACCCCTGGCTTAGATTCACAAAAATGCATCTTGTATGAACCACAAGACCTCTAAAACACTGAGACTATGAGACCAAAGTTGAGTTGGTTGATCTTAATGCACAGCACCATGTTTGACAGAAAAATATATATATCTTACAAAACAACTCACACCAAGTGTCTGATACAGTGGTGGAGATGTCATGGTGTGGGCTTCTCTCCATATCAAAGTATTCTAAAGTCAAATTTGAGATCATCTCACAGCTTTTTTCCAGGTAAGCCAAAATAACATAATAAAACATAATTTTCCAAAAAAACAATTGGAAAATAACAAGGCGAGGAGACTAAACTTACATCAGAAGTGATTTGGAAAAATCCACATTAGAACTAAGAATAATTCATATACCAATAAATATGTTAATACTTTTGTAACATACAAAGTTAAATAACTAATTCAATTCAATTTTATTTACATAGCGCCAATACATGATACATGTCATCTCAAGGCCCTTTCCAAAGTCAAATTAAATCAGATTATCCAGATTGTTAAAAAAAATGCCCTATCAAAGGAAACCCAGCAGGTTGCATCAAGTCTCTCCAAGCAGCATTCCCTCCTCCTGAAAGAGCGTAGAGCCACAGGGACAGTCATCTGCATTGTTGATGGATTTGCAGCAATCCCTCATAATCCCTAAAACAAATGAAACAAAATAATTTTGAAATGTAGCGGTTGATGTATATAAATGGTGCCGTTTAAATTGTTCCGGTATCCTCCGATTTGAGCTTTAACTGCACAATATATCTCATTTCACAATACCTCGTTAGTGTGAAAAAGAAAGTTGTGTATTAATCAAGCTAAATTACTGTAGTGATGGTGTGAACATCCCATCTGGGGCTTTGCTATGGCGTGGTATGACCAGGGTTGGCAGCTCCAGGTGTTTGGTATGTAAGGAGCTGCCATTTGACCTCCCACAGGGAGCCAAGCTGGGTACGGTGCTAACAGAGAGGAGCTCCCTCATCCCCAGGAGATCCCACATCTCTGTACACCTCCACGCCTGTGATCAGTGCACACACTCACATACATTTATTATGTTACCCAGCTTGAGCTGTGTGAGCAGCCCCGGGGAAATCAACTTCTTAATGCATCTCTGATGCAGACTTAATGAGAATTTAGCACATCGCGGATTTTGAGCGCTTGGCGAGTTATTCCTTTATTAGGTTTGCTTTCTTTTTATTTCACTTCCTTCTTAACAAGCTGTCTCCAGGAGAGAGAGAGACAGCATGCAAACTCGCATTAAAATCTGCATTATTTATATCTGTTATATTTTTAGCTTTGTAAATGCTTAACCGTAACTTAACGGTTTAATGTTGGGCTCTCCTTCAATATTTTATCTATTATGATTTCTTTCACTATAATAGATGAAACTGACTTTAACTAGGGAAAAATTGTTGCTGTTTTTATTGCTTTAAGATTCTGGCCTCCTGTTAGTCTATATTTGGGTTGTTTACAGTCTCTCTTACCTTTCCCTAACAGGCCCCTGGGAAACCTGCCATTGAGGTGTCTCATTTCCTGGAATGGATGAGCCTCGAGCCCCAGTCGATGGTTTGGCTGCCCGTCCTCCACCGTGTAGCTGCTGCAGAGTCCACCAAGCATCAGGCCAAATGCTATGTCTGCAAACAATGCCCCATCAAGGGCTTCAGGTAAGCATGGCTGCTGTGCATCTTTGAGAGTATTTACATGTGGCTGTGCTGCTAATGGAAAGAGATGATTTAAAACGGATGATTCATCAAATATTTTATAAGTGGGAAATTCACTTTATGACGTCATATAACATTTATGATATACAATACTTGCAAATATAATTCTACAGAAAAAAAAACACTATAACAAAGTTTAGAAGTATGTTCTTACAATACAACACCACATAAGTCTGGCATGTTTTACTGAACTACCGTTATATTGTTTGCTTTCCGAAGCTAAAATAAAACTGATTCATATGAGGACATCTGTTTGTGTTTCACCTTTTAGAGGAGTAAGAAATAAACAGCATACTTGGGTATTTCTAAATAAATACAGCTGCTTTAGGAGTTAAAAATTGGAATTCTCACAATAATAAATGTGGGGACTAATAAACTTGCATGTTTTGTTTCTACATCACTGTAAAAAAAAAAAAAAAAAAAAGCTAAAGCCTTTTTTCAGATTTTTTTTTTTTAAATTCAGTTTCAATTCAATCTATGTATAATAGCGTCAATTCCCAACACGTCATGTCAAGACTCTTTACAAAGTCCATTCTCTCAAATCCTACAGACAGATTGCTTAAAAAAGTTCTGATCCAACTAAACCCAGCAGATTGAATCAAGCCATGGACCTGCAGCATTCTCTTCTCCTGGATGAGTATGCAGCAACGGCGAATGGTCGCTTAAATTGATTCATTGACTTGACAGCAATCCCTCATACCGAGCATGCATGTAGCAACTGTGGAGAGGAAAACCGGAAGAAACCTCCAGCAGAACCGGGCTCAGTGTGAACGGTGTGAGAAGACAGAGCAGAGACACAAAAAAAAGCACAGAAGCACTGATCCATGATTCGTTTCTATGTGAGAGAAAACATTAAATGGGGAAAAAAAGAGAAATACACGGTTAATTAAGCAGATAGGCTCTAAGCCAGGTATAGATAATGAAGGAAAGCATATACAGTTAGTAACAATAAAAGCGCAGCCAATGTCTAGGAGAGAGACTGGGTTAAACACGTTAAGGAGCAAATGTATCATCTAGATCCATACCAACATTATAAGGGACAAAAACTGCTTGTGTGGGACAAAGTGGGACATATTTACAAGTATGTTAAAATGTACTTAAATTTCTAATAACTGACTTGTAGTATAAATAGGGACTTTACGCGGTAGGTTAAAGTAGGTTTTTAATCTCGCAAGTACTGGGATATATTTCATGACAATGCCATCTTCAACTTTAAATAAACATTTTATGTGTGTGTTGTATCTATCCAGCTGTTCAATACACTGTATTACGATCATAAATAATGCTAATTGTATTGTATAAAATATTGCAGGACTATCATGCTGAAATGGTTAACAAATCTTGTTTTTCACTCTTTGTCATTTAATGCAAGTGTTTCTGGTTCTGCCGGAGGTTTTTCCTTCCCGTTAATGGGTGGTTTTTCTTCCCACTGTCGCTTCATGCTTGCTCAGTATGAGGGATTGCAGCAAAGCCATGTACAATGCAGATGACTCTTCCTGTGGCTCTACGGTTCCCCAGGAGTGACTGCTGCTTGTCGGGACTTTGATGCAATCAACTGGTTTCCTTATATAGGACATTTTTGACCAATCTGTATAATCTGACCCAATCTGTATAATATGATTGAACTTGACTTTGTAAAGTGCCTTGAGATGACATGTTTCATGATTTGGCGCTATATAAATAAAATTGAATTGAATTGAATTAAAAGGAAAGCCATAAAATAAAGGGGAGCCCTATTATCAAATAAAAAAAGCAATACATTTATTTCAAGGACATTTACCGGTACTGTTAAGTTAGTCTGACTTTTTGTTCATCCTCAGAATGAACAAAGTTCATGCTGTGGTTTTCATGCTCTTTAACTTTTGGCAGTTCAACACATGATCCATCTTGTACCTGATAGGAAGAATAATATTAAAACTTTCCAAACAGACATCTACTAAACAAAAAGTTACTATTAAAATGTCTGTCTGTTGTGGGCCTTTGCACAACCATCTTTTTATTGCAAGTCGTCCTAGCTGCCATTTATTTACTTTGTCCCCTTCCTTAGACACGGGTGGTGGCACTTCCTTGGCACGCAACATTACCCTTTGAAAAGTATTGATGGTCTTGGGCTAATACTACTGACAGTCAGTGACTCTATGACAGCGGTAAAAAGCTAATAGTTATTTGCTTCTGCAGGAATATTTGGACACATGGATTATTAGGATAAATTTAAACAATAATGAGAAATCAAGTAATATTAAAAGTAAAAAATAAACAGACAAAATTACGTTAGCTGTATTGGTGGACTTAAATCATGACACCCCTCACATTTATTCCCTCTTAATATTTTTATTAATATACTTATTATTAGAACATCTTCATTTCAATGGAGGGCTTCTCAGAAATGTAGTATGCTGAGAGCTGGAGTGAAAGTTAACACCATGGAGCGATCAAAAGGGCTCTCTGAGGACGTCAGAAAGAGGATGATAGCCGCTTTTGAGCCTGGTAGGGGATTTAAAGAGGTCTCAGAAGAACTTGAAAACAACTGTTCTGTTCAGAAACCCGTCTGTAAGTGGAGGACATTCAGAGTGTCTGCTGAGATGTCCATGTCTGCTAAAAGAAGTCTCCACAAAACTATAAAATTATCACTATACCTGCAGCAGTCTTTGGCAACTGTTGATGAGAAACGGGCTGTCTCCACAATCAGAGACCGCAAAAGGTTTTCACTGCGGAAATAAGCAAAATGTTCTTGGAAGGAGTGTATTTGTGCTCCATTTGAGCACGTAAATAAGATTATCGGCCAATGGAGTGTGTATTTTTACCCCTAAAATATCATAATTAGATATGCTGCACTTGAACTAAGATGATGGAGATGAGTTGTTCCTATTTTAAGCACAAAATTATCATTCTATTGGCAGATCGTTTAAATTTACATGCTTAAATCATGGATAAATACAACAATTTCAAGAACATTTTACTTACTTTTAGTTTAGTTAACTTGCATAGCAATTGTGTAAGGAGTGCATATTTTCTGTGTAAGAAAAACATAAAGCCCAGACTAAAGTTTTCCAGAGAGAATACCAGGATCTGAACTGATTAGGGCATGTTTGGAATCTAACATTCCAGGTAAATAACCTCATATTGTGAAGCATGGTGGTGGAGGTGTCATGATTTTAGAAGGCTTTGCTGCAGCAGAAGCTGGACAGCTCAGCATCATAACATCCCCCGTGAATTGAACCATGTATCAGAGGAAAACGTCTCTCTGTTAAAGGCATACTATGCAACATTTTTCAGTTAATTAATGTGTTCCATACCATTTTGGATGATTAAATGAGTCATTTCAGGTCGAACAAAGGTTTTCTCGGCCGCCCTGGGGGTCTGTGGGGGAAATACCGCACTTGCAAGAGCAAGAGCTTCCGGCCCGCATACACAGAAGTCTTGCTTTACGGGGAGAACTCCATGTGTTTTTGCCCTGCCATTCACTATATGCACGCGCGAAAGCAACAACATAAACATGCAAGCATATCGAGTTTTATTATTATTATTATTATTATTATTATTATTATTATTATTATTTATTTTTATTTTTTTTATGTTGGCGTGACGCTACCGCGGCAGCCGCGGCGGCCGCCTCGCCAAGATAGCGCTGCGGGAAGCTTGATGTTCATACCTTCACTGTGTTAGTCATTGTTTGTACTGCCGTTTTTTCCACTTTTCGTTGCGTTCGCCTGTCTGCTAACCTCAAAACAACCGCGCCTGGCTTGTCGGAGAAACCAGAACAGCTGAGCATCTTTACGACAGTGCACTTTTACTTTCGCCCTCTGGGGGGAGCCTCGCTGGAAAAATCAACCCCGGTTGCATAGTATACCTTTAAAGAATAAAGCCCAAGCTGAGAAATTGACCCGCACCTACTAGGAACTTGCAGAAAACCTGAAAACGGAAAGTCCTGGGCTAGTCAAGGCCCACATCTCAATGTCACTGAGATGCTGTTGGATGACTTGAAGCAGGGTGTACTGTACATGCAAGGAACCACTCAAACATCCCACTGCTGAGAGTGAGAAGTGGGACAGAACTTGCTCAGACATCAGAGAACAGCAGATGAACTCAAGAAGCTTCTCACAAAATGTATTCTAGCCAAAAAGGGGTTATACTAGCAATTAGGTAGTAGGGTGTCCTAACTTATGTGTAAAATAATATCCATGTTTTGTTGGTGTTTACCTGTAAATTCTTCCTGGTGTGTCCTCGTTTTTTCCCCATCACTGTATATACACTATGCAAATATTAGAAAATAAGCATCACACTTTAAGTGAGCACAATAGTCTTTTTTTTTTGTTCAGAAAGCAAGCTAAACATAATTTTTTTTATCAACATCGAATGTTTTTTTAAGATTTCTGTTTTGCCGTCTCTCGAGTTGATGTAACGACTCGAGAGATTTCATTAAGATTTCTCCTACATTTTTTCTTCTTAACAACCCCAAAATCCCAAGTTTTCTATAGGAAATCAAACGTCTTTTGTCTGAGTGTGCAAAGAGATACGTGTCTCTGCAGCGTGGCTAAGATAATAATACCCACACACACATACACACTCACACACACACAACTCTGCTCCATTCACTTCTGCAAACACAGTTGAAGTCTCTGTTTTATTGATCTCGACAGGTATCGCAGTCTGAAGCAGTTCAATGTCGACATCTGCCAGACATGTTTTCTAACCGGCCGCACAAGCAAGGGCAAGAAGCTGCACTACCCCATCATGGAGTACTACACCCCAGTAAGACGAGCATTACGTAACACTTCACCAGAATACAAATTCAGGTCTTTAGGGAGGGATGAAGCTCAGCTAAATTTAAGATCCAAAAACATACTCCTAACTCCCTCTTTCTTCTGCCAAGCGTGGATCAGAGATCTTATCCACTGTATCTTTGTCTTATCTGTGGTATAAATGGAGAGATAACCACTTGGTCTTTTTTTTGTGTGTGCTAATTTTAGATTTATTTAAAGAGTAGAACTCATCAATCAGTACAGTGCATACATTTCAGTGCAGGAGTGTGATGAGATTACTTCAATTTCACGATGTAAAATATGGCACTGTGCATTTTTTTTCCACCTAGGAATATTTTTATTGCAGGGTATAGTTCTCACAGCAGGCAGTCTTTTAAAAATATTCTCTCAGACAGATCTGACGAAACAAGGAAGCGTTTTAAACAGAGCAATAAGGTAGGGATAGTAGATGGAAGGAAACATTAGTATTGGAGGGAAAAATGGATAAATTTTACATGAGGTAATCTCTGGAGATGGCAACTCTAAAGCAGTGCAATTTGTCTTTCAATCATCCATGCCCTGTGCTGCAACCTCCACTTTTCAACCCCTCCTCCACCCACCTCCCTCGACGAGTGCAGACGACCTCGGGAGAGAAGATGAGGGACTTTGCCAAGACTCTGAAGAACAAGTTCAGGTCAAAGCAGTACTTTACAAAGCACCCGCAGAGAGGTTACCTGCCAGTGCAATCTGTGCTGGAAGCTGAGAGCTCAGAGACGTGAGTCCCACAACACACAGCCACCCCCCCCCCACCCCCCCATGCTGTCTGTTTTCATATGCTCCGGTATGAAGACAGACATGATTCTTTATATTTTATTACTTAAAGAAAAAAATGTGTTTGCATAACAATACTAGATCCATAATAAGTGTTGGTTGTATATAAAGTTAAGAATTTACAAGATATGATGATGAATGAGAATAAAAACACTAGAGATCAGAATCCAATCCGGCTTTATTTATATAGAACTTTACATTATTATAAAAAAAAAAAAAAGACCAAAGTGCTGTACAGAATACATAGAAATAACATTAAATTGACAAAAGCAGTTTTAAAGACAGAAAAACATGGAATACTAAAATAAAAAATACTTTACTTTGTAGCCAATTTACAATGTCTGATTTTCACGAACCTTTCAATTCCCAATTCTAATTTTGTCTAATTCTGGCTTAAAAAGAAATACAGTTAGAAGTAAAAAAATAAAGTTTTTCAAGTTCTTGTGAACAATCATTACATGTTTTTTGTCAAGAGCATAGGGAATGTGAAACTATGTGCATGACCAGAAGAATGAGAGTTTTATTTTTAAACAGATGACCAATACAAACCAACCTGGCCTTTCTGTGCAAATGTAACTGCCTCTGTGAAGATTTAATGGAAAATTGGGTTAAATGTCACAATCCACACCCAGGCCTGAGTGCTGCCAGAAGTGTGCAATCAAGAAAGCATTTAAATAGAACCTGTCTGACAACATGAAGAAGGCTAAAAGATCCCAAAAGCAGCACATTGTGCCCAATAAAATAAAAAAATCAAGAACTGATGAGAAACACACTTACGGACATCTATTAGTCTGAAAAAGAGTTACAAAGCTATTTCTAAGCTAAGTCCTGCTAGCCCAACAAAGCCATTATGCACAAATTGTTCAACAAGTTATAGTTGTAAACCTGCCCACCAGCTCGATGGAGGTCACAAATTAATCCAAAACAAATCTAAAGGACTGCTGGCCTCACTGGCCTCGGTTAAGGTCAGGGTGCACTATTCGACTAAAAGAAAGGAACCTGGGAGAAATGGCATTAATGGGAGAGTTTCGGGGCAAAAACTACTGCTGAGCGAACAAAACACAAAGACCCGTCTCACATTTCCCAGAAATATCCGTATGATCCCCAAGGCTTTTGGGTATCATACGGATATTTCAGATGTTTTCTTGATCAGAAAATATTTTTAGGAAAGAGAAGACAAAAGGAACAAGAAAAAATAACTTAAACAAGCTTAAAAGGATCAAAAAGACCAAAAATAAAAGATTTAAGTGCATCTTAAAATTAGAAAGGCCGTCTGCATCACGGACTAAAACTGGGACTTGGTTCCACAGGAAATTTGAGTGTCAGCATGAATTTTACAATCTCCCACTATAATTACTTTATCAGTATTTCACACTAAATTAGATAAGAAAAGAAGCAATCTAATACTTGAAAGTGCCAGGTTTCTGATACAAAACAACAAACATAAGTGGTTTTAGTGCTTTGCAATTTGGATTAGGAAAATGAAGAGTTAGCTGTTCAAAAGAGTTGCAGCTATTAATCGGGATTGGATTAGTCAATAAATCTGACTGAAAAATGGTTGCTACTCCTCGCCCTCTGTTTCGAGGACTGTGAAAATTTGAATAATTAGATGAAGTTGACTCATTTTTACTCACATATCCTCTTGCTGCAGCCATGTTTCTGTGAGACAAAATAAATCAATCTGATTATCACAAATAAAGCAGTGTGTGTATCTGCGTGCTCTATTTAAATGTGCTGCTGATCTGAATTTCACCCCTGTGGGACAGTAAAGGATATTTCTAATATATTGTTATATTCTAACTAATATAATCTTTGAAGAGAGAGATTTTACATGAAATTAACCACATTTAACTGTTTTATGTTTCCGTCCATGTGGAGTCGTAATTATCCTGAGAAGTTATTCATAAATTTTCTCCTTATTATTGGTCTATTTAATTTTGGCTGTTTGGACTCTCTATAGAAAACTCCTGCTTATACCCAAAACTTAAATTTTGTTTCTATTGGCTTGTTTAAAGTAAGACTGCTGATGTCGCTGGAATCCCCACAATTGTAATACAGCCCAGCAACACATAGTACTTAACAAAGAAGCAAGATTTCTTTTGTTTCATTTAAGTGATTTGGTTATAAAGTGGATTTTTTAACAAATACAAACATTACTAAGGATAATATTTTTTAAATGACCTGCTATATGTCCAGCTATATTTTCATAAATGGGACCTGGTTATTTGAAACAAAACGAAAACATAATGTTGAGTCAGCTCAGATGTTAAGTCACAATATATTTCCTGCATCCTGAAATACATGCAATGCAGTGAAATCTAAACATTTTTGGAAAAAAAGATTTGTTTTCTTTTGGCAACCAGTATTTGTGTGTGTGTGTGTGTGTGTGTGTGTGTGTGTGTGTGTGTGTGTGTGTGTGTGTGTGTGTGTGTGTGTGTTCTCTTGCTGTTGTGTTTTGTTTGTCACCAAAATGGTTTAAAGTCGCTTCTCAGTGTTCGTGACATTAGCCTTGTGATCTCATTCTGATCCAGGCATATTGCTCATGAGTAAATCTGATAGAAAAGAAAAACAGAAGCAGTGAGATAAAAATCCATGAGATCACCGTGAAGCAGTAGCCTCAGGTTACAAGAGCATCCAGGGTGATGTAACTTCAGTATGAGTCCATGTTTCACCAGATTGTGTCATTGTTTTATAACCTCTAAAATTAAAAGAATATTGTTCAGAAATCACTCTCAGAGGAACAAACATGTAGAAAAAGTGAGTGAAGCAGAAGCTGACTAGGTCCGGTTTTATGATTCGAGCTTTCACAAAGAAGCAGTGATGTGCTATAAGATCACAGCTCTGAAACATAACTTGTTTTAAAAAAAAAACTTTAAAGGTAGTCAGCCAATAGTTGTTTATCAGTTGTAATGCTGAACTCAACAGCATCAGGCTCTCCTGATAAGAAATGCTAATTCCTCCTCATCGACAGTCATTGTCGGATCTAAAAGAAAAACTTAATGTGAGGTTGTTTCCTTTTACCCTCAGAGAGTCTGAATTGACCAGTTATATTAAAGTTTTTAGTTACATTTAAAATGTTATATCCAGTTTTTTGGTATTTGTTTTAGGTAAGTCCTATAAGGCAGGGTTTCCCAAACTTTTCAGCCTGTGACTCCCAAAATAACTGATGATCCACTTTTGGTGGGCGGGATTTTCTTTTCTTGTTTGAGGGGAAATTGTGAGAATACAGACATAATTGTATGAGCCGATGTGACGAGTGAATTTCTCCATTGTGAGATCAATAAAGACTATGTTATCTATCTTATCTTATCTTATCTTATCTTAATACTTTGAGAATGAACTGTAAAATTATGAGAACCGAGTAATATTTTTATTAGAACTCTTACAAAAAACAAATCAGAAATCCCCCTGCTTTAAAATAAGGAATGTTGAATTTTGGTATCGGTTTCACCAATAAAGAAATAAAAAATCTTTTTAGTGCATCAGTATCTAATCATCTCGTGAAGCCCATATAATCCGTATGTTTACTGCGCTGTAGTAATGTATCTGCCAAAATGTTATTCCAAGGATAATATCTATCATGCTACTTCAAATCTGAGTCCATCTGTATTTAGTTTCACAAGTGTCAATTATCCAAAAATGTCAAGGTTGCACATGTGGTGGTAAAATACTGATATTCATCCCTCTTTCCTCTAAAAAAAAACCTCTTTTTAGCAGAAGGACACCCCATCCTTTCTCTGTGTGGCTAAAAGACGACCACACATCCCTTCTGCAAATTCCAGCCATGAAGGCGTTTTTTTTTTTCTCCAAGAATACTGTCCGTTCTAAAATTACCGTGAGAGATTTCCAGATGGTGTCATTAGAGATTCTGGTCAAGCTCTGACAGCGGGAGTGTGCGCTCCCCTTCATCCATCCACCTGGAAAATGTCTGCTCCCTGATGAACAAAACAGAGAAGCTACTCCTTCTCAGCACAAGAAACTGGGACTTCCATCGTTCTGCCGCCCTCTTTCTCTATGGAACCTGGATCGGAGAACTCGTCCCAGACTGCAGGGCTACAGATGCCAGGCTTCTAGCTGTTTAGAGCCGACCAGTGAGAAGCCTTATAGAAGAAAAAAGAGAGAATGTGGAATCTACTTTTATATAAACGAACATTGGAGTTCTGATGCCACTGTGTTGCAGAAGACATGCAGTCCTCATGGGGAGTCATTTCTTTTTATAAGTTGATCATGGATAGAGTCCTCTTTATTTTTTCTGGCTAATGTTTACGACCCATCACCAAACTGTACTTCAGACACAGGACAACAGCTGGTAAACACCCAGACTCTCAGACTCTCATCACTGTTCTTGGAGATTTTAACAGCGCAAACCTCCCCAGTGAACCTCCACAATACAGACGGTATGTAAAATCTCCTGCCGGGGCTAAAAATACGCTGGATCATTGTTGCACAGCTTTAAAACACGCAAACCAAGCTGTTCCACCTGCAGCTCTAGGACTCTCTGATCACTGCATCGTCTCATCCCAACTCACATGTGAAAGCTGAATACCTCTAAGCCTGTGGTTAGCCTTGTTAGGAAGTGGACAGATGAATCAAAGCAGATGATACAGGCATGCTTTGACTGCACAGACTGGTAGTGACCTGAATACATTAACTAACACTGTGACATAATGCATCGGTTTTTGTGAGGAAACAATGTGCAGACCAAGACCTTTTGAACATATAACGACAATAAACAATGGTTTTCTGCATATCTGAGGAAGCTGTGTTTGACCAAAGAGGCTTAAAGCAGTGTGGACTGGGCTCTGTAAAAGCAGCCTGGGAGCAATCTAGACAATGAGATCTTGATCAGTCAAAGGAAGATACAGCGAGAAGCTAAAATGATGCTTCTCACCCAATGATTCTACTTCAGTCTAGAGGACCTTGAACCCCCAATGGGCTGACAACCTCAACAGCTTCTTCTGCGAGTTTAAGAACGAGTTTCACACACGATCAACCCTAAAACCATACACCTCAGGGGACTCGTCTGTGAAACTTCTGAAGTTTGCAGATGACACCACTGCCATTGGTCTGATCCAGGATGGTGACCAGCACAGAAAGGATGTGGATCAGCTGGTACAACGGGCGCAATCAGAACCACCTGTCGCTCAATCCACTCAAGACTGTGCAAATGACGATGGACTTGGTGAGAACTCTCCCCACGCTGCCTTCCCTCACCATCCTCTACAGCACTGTGTCTATTATAGATCACTTCTGGCTCCCAGGAACCACATTTTCTTCAGATCTGAACTGGTCCTCACTTATGAAGACGGTTCGGAGGAAGGTCCAGTAGAGACTGTACGTCCGGCAGCAACTCAAGAAGTACAGTCTTCCCCAGGAGCCGCAGGTCATCATTGTGTGGTTCAGCTAATCAACAAAACAGGACAGGTCAAAACTGCAGCAAACAATTGGGTTTGCAGAGAAGATCGTCGAGGCTGACCCTCCCTCCATCCAGGACTTGTACAGGTTTAGGGCCCGGAAAAAAGGCTGCCAGCATCTCTGCAGATCCCACGCATCCTAGACACAAGCTGCTTTTACCCTGATGTCAGTGGCATAGAGCAAAAACAGGCGCCACAGAGACAGTTTCTTTCCTCAGGCTGTCAATCTGATAAACACAATAGACAGCCATTAGTCAGCAACACCGCTGTGAAACAAAATAAGTAGATTCTACTTCACAACTCACAACCACCTTTTTTATTCTCTCCACATAAAAGAGAGAGAAAAAAATGCTGTTTCCATATACATATAACAAATGTCTGCACTTTGTGAGCGCTGTAACCAAGGTCACATTCCTTGATTGTGCACACAATCATAGCCGGATAAAGAGGATTCTGATTATTTTAGTAATAACAAGTAGATAAAACCTAATTAACCCAAATTACTCTGATTAATGTGGTAAAACGGCAATGCCTAAGTGGAGCAGTACTAGAGTATGCGAAGCTATGCATATGTTTATATAATAAAAGAAAGAAATGTTAACTGAGCTAGGTTCAGTCTGGAAGAATTACATGTACTCATCGCAGTGTAAATTCAGTGTAAAATGGAGTTTAAAATTTCTTACTGTGTTTTTACAGAATATCTGTGACTGGAGACACTTGCATTTCTCATCCTAGCTGTTATTGTCTTAAGAAAAATGAATAGAGCAAGCTTCAATAATCACAAACAGTAAAATCTTACCATCTTACACCTAGAACCAGATACCTACAGTACAATTGCAGTTTGTCATATACTGTATATCAATATTTCTATGATATTGAGTCCAGCTCCAGCCCAGTGAATAGAATAAAAAAAAAAAAACAATCTGGAAGAACTTTGAATTAATCAAGGGTCTACAGAGAGATGCTTGTTATCAGGTTCAGGTAGAATTGATGACACCATCAGCTTTAATACTTTGTTTTCCCTCCAGTTATTCATATTGAACTGAGGTGTTTTTTTACTACAATGTATTGACTTTAAATTCTCTCGTTTGCAGTCCGTGCTCCTCACCCAGGCTGCCCCATGCAGACACACACAGCAGGATTGAACACTACGCCAGCAGGTAGGACCCTTACACTATGTACATTAACTCATTACTGTACAGCGCTCTCCTTCTCTCTCACTTCTCCTCTCTCCTCCTAATACACCCTCTCTATAGTGTGACCACCTTTCTTCTCCCTCTCCCTCTCTGCTCACTAATCTTTTGGTCTTTGCTGATTGCGGTATTGATTTTGCTGCCTTGCGTGCCGTACACTGGCCAGCGCAGAGGCTGCACAACCCAGGCACTTCCTTTTGTGCCCACCCCACCCCAAACCACCCGACATTTGAACACAGGCGGAGCGGTTTGTGCTTTCCTCTAAAGCGTCTGTGAAGGATAGCGAGGTGCAGCCTGCCCAGCGGCCTGTCACTTGCCGGGGCAGTGAGCCCATTGGTCACCTGGGAGCTGTCGGTGTAGATTAGAGTCTTTGTGACAGGTTATAAACAGGCCACAATGCTGGACTCTCACACTCCTGGCAGAGGTGCACTGTGAACATAGCTGGACGCGTACATCCCTTCCCAATGAGCCTGCAGTGCATAAATGGGAAGGGAGTGTTTATGTGTTCGTATGTATGCTATTGTGTGCTACTTCCCAAGGATCTACTCACTTTAAATCCTGCCAAAACAAGAGCAACACACAACAGTGAGAGCAGGCGCTATTTTCATCTTTACCCCCCTTGCATTTACCCTGTTTCCCTCTTCCAACTCTTCTTTGTTTGCTTTTTTTTTTACCCATCCCTTTTATCTTTTGCCTCCTGCACATTTACGTTGGCTCTTGTTCTCTTTATCCTTTCTTCTTCGTTCTTTAATGTATTTTCTGTCACATCCTCTTAAATCTCATTGGTTTTGTCATATTTAATATAATTTTATTCAAACAGCCTCTGGTTTGTGTTGGTCACTAAAAGAAAATCTCAACTCATGCACTTTTTTCATTCTCCATGCAGGAGAATGAACAGGAGATTCTGTGACTGCCAGATTTTTTTTTTAGAATAAGCTCCTGTTTAACAGCTTATAAATAAAGAAAAGATAAAAAGTGAACCATTTTTTAGAAGTCCCTAACTTATTCACCTTAAAATCTTCTATTGCTGCCTAATTCTTTCAGGGTCACGCTATGGAGGACTGCCGTCTCGCTCCTCTGGTCATTGTGTGAAGGCGGGGTACATGCTGGATAGGTTTCCAGTCCAAGACAAGGCAACACAAACATACAGAGGATAACCTAACCTTACATTCATGTTTTTATGCAGAAAAAAACCCTAGTACCCAGACATCCCTTGAATGACAACATGTAAAGTTGAGATAGAAAGGGATCCTGGGCTTGAATAGGGATTTAAACCCAGGATCTTCTTGGTGAGACGTGACAGTACTAACAACTGCTGATGAACTTCCACTTTGGGGATATCTTTCATCCCACAGATTTTTCTATACTTTACAGTAAAATGATAGTTTCTAGCACATTATACCCCAAGCCAGGTTTTCCTTTTTGTGCTTTTGTAAATTTGAGAGTGCGGGTGGTTTAGTAATCAATAACTTCTAGGAATCCACCAATTAAACTTTATTTTTAGAGCGCTTCCAACAACACAACAGATTTTATAAACAGACAAATATACAAAAAAAAGACTTGGGTTGCTCAGATCTTTATGATAGACTGGATAAACAAACATGTAATTACTATTAGGTTCAGTATTGTTTTCATTTAATTTATTGAGAACAATAATGGACACAGTATAAATGAACATTTCTTTTACTCAGTTTTTTTGAATTCTTTTATATTCCTTCCATTATTACACCTAAATATTAAAACATCCTGCAAGCTGCTGATAGATCCGTTTTACAAATTTGAATAGGAAAAAGGACATATTATCTTTCTCTATCTTATGGCCGCAGACAATAGCTTGCAAAAGTATAGAAGTGTTGAATGTGTGAAAACACCTCGACAGTCTGTTGGAAGCTGCAAAAGACTTGAAGCCACAGCTCCTCTCACAGGTGATTGGACCGGGGCAAGCCGGCTTTTCGGGTCAAGGGACTGATGTAGTGATGGCGTATGGTTTGCGCGACCATCCATCTGAGGGACTTAAAAGCACAAGGTGAGATATGTAATTTAAATTTGAAGCATTAGCTCGTCTAACAACAGGATCATTACACTGAGGTCAGCTGTGCCGAGCTGTCCGTCTCCACTTATGATTTATGAACTTCTCGAAGGAGCAGAGAGGCAGCTCCTCTTTGCAGGTTTGTGACAGAAATGTTTTTGTGAAAGCGGTTTGAGAGGAGGACAATTACTGTAAACATGCAGTCAAAGCTACAATGAAGTTGTTTATATCAAAGCGTATTTCTGTCTTAGGAAGCCACGGTCAATGTTCAGAAAAAAAAATCTAACCGAGAATCTGTTGCAAAACTTAGAAATCAGTCCACTTGCGTTGGTGGGGCTTTTGGGGGCCTCAGGGGTAACCTCCGGTGGCTGCATGCGATGTTCTTGACGTTCTGTGCTGCTCCTGGGTGGGTCTGGGATGGGCCTGGAGGCTCAGGGTTCCTGGGGTGTGTTGCGCCCTTTGGCGGGGGTCCTGGTGAACTGAGTCTGCGTGTTTAATTTCTTATGTGGTCTGGGAGTTGTTCAAATGTTGGGGTGAGTGTAGCATTTTTTTCTGTGAGGCAGGGATAGTTGGGGCTGCCTTGTGTGGTTCCCTGTCTACACTGCAAAAATAGAACTAAAAATAAGAAAAATCTTCTTGAAATGAGAGTATTTTTCCTTGATTTGAGCAGGTAAATAAG